>NW_027102450.1:0-31773 GCF_035609145.1 Eleutherodactylus coqui | reverse complement strand
ATTGGTCACGCTGAACATTGTTGAACGTTTTCGCTGCAATGCATCCTGAGACGCTTGGATCCAGGTTCTATCATTCATGCTGCGCCATTTCAACCAACCTGTGTGGCTCATATTCACTTTGGGTTGACGAGTTGCATGGTCATGGTGTAGGCCGAGCCTTTTTTGCCACTTCATCCGCCTCTGATCAAGCATAATGCCTTGCCCATAAGCATTCCCCACCCTGGAATATCTTAACCTACCCATTCCCCTATCTGGAATAACTGTACCTCCCTCAAAAGAAGTGATAAGCCGCAATATATTTGACTGTTGTAGGCTGCCGTCTCCCGCTTAAGGGCGAATTTCAAACGTTGTCCATCACAGAGACAAATGATCTGGCTCCAGCCGCGTCTATAGGAGTATCTGTCTGCTCACTTCTAGCTCCAGTGGAGACTGATGGAAAAATGGCCGCTAACAACCTGTGATCCTTGTTCCGGGTGCGCGTGTCACCATCGAGCCTTAATGACATCATAAAGCTGCTTCAAGTGCAAGACTTGCAGGCTTATATACAGTCTATCTATCTATCTATCTATCTATCTATCTAATGTATGTTACTGCATAGATATATATCTAGCTATATAAATAGATAGCTATATATCAATATAGATATTTCTACAAATATCTAGCTTTACGTATAAATTTAAACTTCTATAGTTATGGTTTTGTAGGGCTGAAAACATACATACAAAATTTGTATTATTATCAGCATTATTCTTATAATTGCCATTGATGTTATTCCAGGGACAGGTAATAAACCGCATGAGGCTTTGACCAATTTTTACCATTTTAGGTAAAAAGCTGCATTGACTGCACTTCTGCATTTTGTGGGATATGGTAGGACTGCAAGCAAATCCTAAGACAAGATATATCAAAAACACTCCATACAGCATGCAATTTCATTTTCCAAGATAGAAACATTGGTCACGCTGAACATTGTTGAACGTTTTCGCTGCAATGCATCCTGAGACGCTTGGATCCAGGTTCTATCATTCATGCTGCGCCATTTCAACCAACCTGTGTGGCTCATATTCACTTTGGGTTGACGAGTTGCATGGTCATGGTGTAGGCCGAGCCTTTTTTGCCACTTCATCCGCCTCCGATCAAGCATAATGCCTTGCCCATAAGCATTCCCCACCCTGGAATATCTTAACCTACCCATTCCCCTATCTGGAATAACTGTACCTCCCTCAAAAGAAGTGATAAGCCGCAATATATTTGACTGTTGTAGGCTGCCGTCTCCCGCTTAAGGGCGAATTTCAAACGTTGTCCATCACAGAGACAAATGATCTGGCTCCAGCCGCGTCTATAGGAGTATCTGTCTGCTCACTTCTAGCTCCAGTGGAGACTGATGGAAAAATGGCCGCTAACAACCTGTGGTCCTTGTTCCGGGTGCGCGTGTCACCATCGAGCCTTAATGACATCATAAAGCTGCTTCAAGTGCAAGACTTGCAGGCTTATATACAGTCTATCTATCTATCTATCTATCTATCTAATGTATGTTACTGCATAGATATATATCTAGCTATATAAATAGATAGTTATATATCAATATAGATATTTCTACAAATATCTAGCTTTACGTATAAATTTAAACTTGTATAGTTATGGTTTTGTAGGGCTGAAAACATACATACAAAATTTGTATTATTATCAGCATTATTCTTATAATTGCCATTGATGTTATTCCAGGGGCAGGTAATAAACCGCATGAGTCTTTGACCAATTTTTACCATTTTAGGTAAAAAGCTGCATTGACTGCACTTCTGCATTTTGTGGGATATGGTAGGACTGCAAGCAAATCCTGAGACAAGATATGTCAAAAACACTCCATACAGCATGCAATTTCGATTTCCAAGATAGAAACATTGGTCACGCTGAACATTGTTGAACGTTTTCACTGCAATGCATCCTGGGACGCTTGGATCCAGGTTCCATCATTCATGTTGCGCTATTTCAACCAACCTGTGTGGCTCATATTCACTTTGGGTTGACGATTGGCATGGTCATGGTGTAGGCCGAGCCTTTTTTGCCACTTCATCCGCCTCCGATCAAGCATAATGCCTTGCCCATAAGCATTCCCCTCCCTGGAATAACTTAACCTACCCATTCCCCTATCTGGAATAACTGTACCTACCACAAAAGAAGTGATAAGCAGCGATCAATTTGACTGTTGTAGGCTGCCGTATCCCGCTTAAGGGCGAATTTCAAACGTTGTCCATCACAGAGACAAATGATCTGGCTCCAGCAGCGTCTATAGGAGTATCTGTCTGCTCACTTCTAGCTCCAGTGGAGACTGATGGAAAAATGGCCGCTAACAACCTGTGATCCTTGTTCCGGGTGCGCGTGTCACCATCGAGCCTTAATGACATCATAAAGCTGCTTCAAGTGCAAGACTTGCAGGCTTATATACAGTCTATCTATCTATCTATCTATCTATCTAATGTATGTTACTGCATAGATATATATCTAGCTATATAAATAGATAGCTATATATCAATATAGATATTTCTACAAATATCTAGCTTTACGTATAAATTTAAACTTCTATAGTTATGGTTTTGTAGGGCTGAAAACATACATACAAAATTTGTATTATTATCAGCATTATTCTTATAATTGCCATTGATGTTATTCCAGGGACAGGTAATAAACCGCATGAGGCTTTGACCAATTTTTACCATTTTAGGTAAAAAGCTGCATTGACTGCACTTCTGCATTTTGTGGGATATGGTAGGACTGCAAGCAAATCCTGAGACAAGATATATCAAAAACACTCCATACAGCATGCAATTTCATTTTCCAAGATAGAAACATTGGTCACGCTGAACATTGTTGAACGTTTTCGCTGCAATGCATCCTGAGACGCTTGGATCCAGGTTCTATCATTCATGCTGCGCCATTTCAACCAACCTGTGTGGCTCATATTCACTTTGGGTTGACGAGTTGCATGGTCATGGTGTAGGCCGAGCCTTTTTTGCCACTTCATCCGCCTCCGATCAAGCATAATGCCTTGCCCATAAGCATTCCCCACCCTGGAATATCTTAACCTACCCATTCCCCTATCTGGAATAACTGTACCTCCCTCAAAAGAAGTGATAAGCCGCAATATATTTGACTGTTGTAGGCTGCCGTCTCCCGCTTAAGGGCGAATTTCAAACGTTGTCCATCACAGAGACAAATGATCTGGCTCCAGCCGCGTCTATAGGAGTATCTGTCTGCTCACTTCTAGCTCCAGTGGAGACTGATGGAAAAATGGCCGCTAACAACCTGTGGTCCTTGTTCCGGGTGCGCGTGTCACCATCGAGCCTTAATGACATCATAAAGCTGCTTCAAGTGCAAGACTTGCAGGCTTATATACAGTCTATCTATCTATCTATCTATCTAATGTATGTTACTGCATAGATATATATCTAGCTATATAAATAGATAGTTATATATCAATATAGATATTTCTACAAATATCTAGCTTTACGTATAAATTTAAACTTGTATAGTTATGGTTTTGTAGGGCTGAAAACATACATACAAAATTTGTATTATTATCAGCATTATTCTTATAATTGCCATTGATGTTATTCCAGGGGCAGGTAATAAACCGCATGAGTCTTTGACCAATTTTTACCATTTTAGGTAAAAAGCTGCATTGACTGCACTTCTGCATTTTGTGGGATATGGTAGGACTGCAAGCAAATCCTGAGACAAGATATGTCAAAAACACTCCATACAGCATGCAATTTCGATTTCCAAGATAGAAACATTGGTCACGCTGAACATTGTTGAACGTTTTCACTGCAATGCATCCTGGGACGCTTGGATCCAGGTTCCATCATTCATGTTGCGCTATTTCAACCAACCTGTGTGGCTCATATTCACTTTGGGTTGACGATTGGCATGGTCATGGTGTAGGCCGAGCCTTTTTTGCCACTTCATCCGCCTCCGATCAAGCATAATGCCTTGCCCATAAGCATTCCCCTCCCTGGAATAACTTAACCTACCCATTCCCCTATCTGGAATAACTGTACCTACCACAAAAGAAGTGATAAGCAGCGATCAATTTGACTGTTGTAGGCTGCCGTATCCCGCTTAAGGGCGAATTTCAAACGTTGTCCATCACAGAGACAAATGATCTGGCTCCAGCAGCGTCTATAGGAGTATCTGTCTGCTCACTTCTAGCTCCAGTGGAGACTGATGGAAAAATGGCCGCTAACAACCTGTGATCCTTGTTCCGGGTGCGCGTGTCACCATCGAGCCTTAATGACATCATAAAGCTGCTTCAAGTGCAAGACTTGCAGGCTTATATACAGTCTATCTATCTATCTATCTATCTATCTATCTATCTATCTATCTATCTAATGTATGTTACTGCATAGATATATATCTAGCTATATAAATAGATAGCTATATATCAATATAGATATTTCTACAAATATCTAGCTTTACGTATAAATTTAAACTTCTATAGTTATGGTTTTGTAGGGCTGAAAACATACATACAAAATTTGTATTATTATCAGCATTATTCTTATAATTGCCATTGATGTTATTCCAGGGACAGGTAATAAACCGCATGAGGCTTTGACCAATTTTTACCATTTTAGGTAAAAAGCTGCATTGACTGCACTTCTGCATTTTGTGGGATATGGTAGGACTGCAAGCAAATCCTGAGACAAGATATATCAAAAACACTCCATACAGCATGCAATTTCATTTTCCAAGATAGAAACATTGGTCACGCTGAACATTGTTGAACGTTTTCGCTGCAATGCATCCTGAGACGCTTGGATCCAGGTTCTATCATTCATGCTGCGCCATTTCAACCAACCTGTGTGGCTCATATTCACTTTGGGTTGACGAGTTGCATGGTCATGGTGTAGGCCGAGCCTTTTTTGCCACTTCATCCGCCTCTGATCAAGCATAATGCCTTGCCCATAAGCATTCCCCACCCTGGAATATCTTAACCTACCCATTCCCCTATCTGGAATAACTGTACCTCCCTCAAAAGAAGTGATAAGCCGCAATATATTTGACTGTTGTAGGCTGCCGTCTCCCGCTTAAGGGCGAATTTCAAACGTTGTCCATCACAGAGACAAATGATCTGGCTCCAGCCGCGTCTATAGGAGTATCTGTCTGCTCACTTCTAGCTCCAGTGGAGACTGATGGAAAAATGGCCGCTAACAACCTGTGGTCCTTGTTCCGGGTGCGCGTGTCACCATCGAGCCTTAATGACATCATAAAGCTGCTTCAAGTGCAAGACTTGCAGGCTTATATACAGTCTATCTATCTATCTATCTATCTATCTAATGTATGTTACTGCATAGATATATATCTAGCTATATAAATAGATAGTTATATATCAATATAGATATTTCTACAAATATCTAGCTTTACGTATAAATTTAAACTTGTATAGTTATGGTTTTGTAGGGCTGAAAACATACATACAAAATTTGTATTATTATCAGCATTATTCTTATAATTGCCATTGATGTTATTCCAGGGGCAGGTAATAAACCGCATGAGTCTTTGACCAATTTTTACCATTTTAGGTAAAAAGCTGCATTGACTGCACTTCTGCATTTTGTGGGATATGGTAGGACTGCAAGCAAATCCTGAGACAAGATATGTCAAAAACACTCCATACAGCATGCAATTTCGATTTCCAAGATAGAAACATTGGTCACGCTGAACATTGTTGAACGTTTTCACTGCAATGCATCCTGGGACGCTTGGATCCAGGTTCCATCATTCATGTTGCGCTATTTCAACCAACCTGTGTGGCTCATATTCACTTTGGGTTGACGATTGGCATGGTCATGGTGTAGGCCGAGCCTTTTTTGCCACTTCATCCGCCTCCGATCAAGCATAATGCCTTGCCCATAAGCATTCCCCTCCCTGGAATAACTTAACCTACCCATTCCCCTATCTGGAATAACTGTACCTACCACAAAAGAAGTGATAAGCAGCGATCAATTTGACTGTTGTAGGCTGCCGTATCCCGCTTAAGGGCGAATTTCAAACGTTGTCCATCACAGAGACAAATGATCTGGCTCCAGCAGCGTCTATAGGAGTATCTGTCTGCTCACTTCTAGCTCCAGTGGAGACTGATGGAAAAATGGCCGCTAACAACCTGTGATCCTTGTTCCGGGTGCGCGTGTCACCATCGAGCCTTAATGACATCATAAAGCTGCTTCAAGTGCAAGACTTGCAGGCTTATATACAGTCTATCTATCTATCTATCTATCTATCTATCTATCTAATGTATGTTACTGCATAGATATATATCTAGCTATATAAATAGATAGCTATATATCAATATAGATATTTCTACAAATATCTAGCTTTACGTATAAATTTAAACTTCTATAGTTATGGTTTTGTAGGGCTGAAAACATACATACAAAATTTGTATTATTATCAGCATTATTCTTATAATTGCCATTGATGTTATTCCAGGGACAGGTAATAAACCGCATGAGGCTTTGACCAATTTTTACCATTTTAGGTAAAAAGCTGCATTGACTGCACTTCTGCATTTTGTGGGATATGGTAGGACTGCAAGCAAATCCTGAGACAAGATATATCAAAAACACTCCATACAGCATGCAATTTCATTTTCCAAGATAGAAACATTGGTCACGCTGAACATTGTTGAACGTTTTCGCTGCAATGCATCCTGAGACGCTTGGATCCAGGTTCTATCATTCATGCTGCGCCATTTCAACCAACCTGTGTGGCTCATATTCACTTTGGGTTGACGAGTTGCATGGTCATGGTGTAGGCCGAGCCTTTTTTGCCACTTCATCCGCCTCCGATCAAGCATAATGCCTTGCCCATAAGCATTCCCCACCCTGGAATATCTTAACCTACCCATTCCCCTATCTGGAATAACTGTACCTCCCTCAAAAGAAGTGATAAGCCGCAATATATTTGACTGTTGTAGGCTGCCGTCTCCCGCTTAAGGGCGAATTTCAAACGTTGTCCATCACAGAGACAAATGATCTGGCTCCAGCCGCGTCTATAGGAGTATCTGTCTGCTCACTTCTAGCTCCAGTGGAGACTGATGGAAAAATGGCCGCTAACAACCTGTGGTCCTTGTTCCGGGTGCGCGTGTCACCATCGAGCCTTAATGACATCATAAAGCTGCTTCAAGTGCAAGACTTGCAGGCTTATATACAGTCTATCTATCTATCTATCTAATGTATGTTACTGCATAGATATATATCTAGCTATATAAATAGATAGTTATATATCAATATAGATATTTCTACAAATATCTAGCTTTACGTATAAATTTAAACTTGTATAGTTATGGTTTTGTAGGGCTGAAAACATACATACAAAATTTGTATTATTATCAGCATTATTCTTATAATTGCCATTGATGTTATTCCAGGGGCAGGTAATAAACCGCATGAGTCTTTGACCAATTTTTACCATTTTAGGTAAAAAGCTGCATTGACTGCACTTCTGCATTTTGTGGGATATGGTAGGACTGCAAGCAAATCCTGAGACAAGATATGTCAAAAACACTCCATACAGCATGCAATTTCGATTTCCAAGATAGAAACATTGGTCACGCTGAACATTGTTGAACGTTTTCACTGCAATGCATCCTGGGACGCTTGGATCCAGGTTCCATCATTCATGTTGCGCTATTTCAACCAACCTGTGTGGCTCATATTCACTTTGGGTTGACGATTGGCATGGTCATGGTGTAGGCCGAGCCTTTTTTGCCACTTCATCCGCCTCCGATCAAGCATAATGCCTTGCCCATAAGCATTCCCCTCCCTGGAATAACTTAACCTACCCATTCCCCTATCTGGAATAACTGTACCTACCACAAAAGAAGTGATAAGCAGCGATCAATTTGACTGTTGTAGGCTGCCGTATCCCGCTTAAGGGCGAATTTCAAACGTTGTCCATCACAGAGACAAATGATCTGGCTCCAGCAGCGTCTATAGGAGTATCTGTCTGCTCACTTCTAGCTCCAGTGGAGACTGATGGAAAAATGGCCGCTAACAACCTGTGATCCTTGTTCCGGGTGCGCGTGTCACCATCGAGCCTTAATGACATCATAAAGCTGCTTCAAGTGCAAGACTTGCAGGCTTATATACAGTCTATCTATCTATCTATCTATCTATCTATCTATCTATCTATCTAATGTATGTTACTGCATAGATATATATCTAGCTATATAAATAGATAGCTATATATCAATATAGATATTTCTACAAATATCTAGCTTTACGTATAAATTTAAACTTCTATAGTTATGGTTTTGTAGGGCTGAAAACATACATACAAAATTTGTATTATTATCAGCATTATTCTTATAATTGCCATTGATGTTATTCCAGGGACAGGTAATAAACCGCATGAGGCTTTGACCAATTTTTACCATTTTAGGTAAAAAGCTGCATTGACTGCACTTCTGCATTTTGTGGGATATGGTAGGACTGCAAGCAAATCCTGAGACAAGATATATCAAAAACACTCCATACAGCATGCAATTTCATTTTCCAAGATAGAAACATTGGTCACGCTGAACATTGTTGAACGTTTTCGCTGCAATGCATCCTGAGACGCTTGGATCCAGGTTCTATCATTCATGCTGCGCCATTTCAACCAACCTGTGTGGCTCATATTCACTTTGGGTTGACGAGTTGCATGGTCATGGTGTAGGCCGAGCCTTTTTTGCCACTTCATCCGCCTCTGATCAAGCATAATGCCTTGCCCATAAGCATTCCCCACCCTGGAATATCTTAACCTACCCATTCCCCTATCTGGAATAACTGTACCTCCCTCAAAAGAAGTGATAAGCCGCAATATATTTGACTGTTGTAGGCTGCCGTCTCCCGCTTAAGGGCGAATTTCAAACGTTGTCCATCACAGAGACAAATGATCTGGCTCCAGCCGCGTCTATAGGAGTATCTGTCTGCTCACTTCTAGCTCCAGTGGAGACTGATGGAAAAATGGCCGCTAACAACCTGTGATCCTTGTTCCGGGTGCGCGTGTCACCATCGAGCCTTAATGACATCATAAAGCTGCTTCAAGTGCAAGACTTGCAGGCTTATATACAGTCTATCTATCTATCTATCTATCTATCTAATGTATGTTACTGCATAGATATATATCTAGCTATATAAATAGATAGCTATATATCAATATAGATATTTCTACAAATATCTAGCTTTACGTATAAATTTAAACTTCTATAGTTATGGTTTTGTAGGGCTGAAAACATACATACAAAATTTGTATTATTATCAGCATTATTCTTATAATTGCCATTGATGTTATTCCAGGGACAGGTAATAAACCGCATGAGGCTTTGACCAATTTTTACCATTTTAGGTAAAAAGCTGCATTGACTGCACTTCTGCATTTTGTGGGATATGGTAGGACTGCAAGCAAATCCTGAGACAAGATATATCAAAAACACTCCATACAGCATGCAATTTCATTTTCCAAGATAGAAACATTGGTCACGCTGAACATTGTTGAACGTTTTCGCTGCAATGCATCCTGAGACGCTTGGATCCAGGTTCTATCATTCATGCTGCGCCATTTCAACCAACCTGTGTGGCTCATATTCACTTTGGGTTGACGAGTTGCATGGTCATGGTGTAGGCCGAGCCTTTTTTGCCACTTCATCCGCCTCCGATCAAGCATAATGCCTTGCCCATAAGCATTCCCCACCCTGGAATATCTTAACCTACCCATTCCCCTATCTGGAATAACTGTACCTCCCTCAAAAGAAGTGATAAGCCGCAATATATTTGACTGTTGTAGGCTGCCGTCTCCCGCTTAAGGGCGAATTTCAAACGTTGTCCATCACAGAGACAAATGATCTGGCTCCAGCCGCGTCTATAGGAGTATCTGTCTGCTCACTTCTAGCTCCAGTGGAGACTGATGGAAAAATGGCCGCTAACAACCTGTGGTCCTTGTTCCGGGTGCGCGTGTCACCATCGAGCCTTAATGACATCATAAAGCTGCTTCAAGTGCAAGACTTGCAGGCTTATATACAGTCTATCTATCTATCTATCTATCTAATGTATGTTACTGCATAGATATATATCTAGCTATATAAATAGATAGTTATATATCAATATAGATATTTCTACAAATATCTAGCTTTACGTATAAATTTAAACTTGTATAGTTATGGTTTTGTAGGGCTGAAAACATACATACAAAATTTGTATTATTATCAGCATTATTCTTATAATTGCCATTGATGTTATTCCAGGGGCAGGTAATAAACCGCATGAGTCTTTGACCAATTTTTACCATTTTAGGTAAAAAGCTGCATTGACTGCACTTCTGCATTTTGTGGGATATGGTAGGACTGCAAGCAAATCCTGAGACAAGATATGTCAAAAACACTCCATACAGCATGCAATTTCGATTTCCAAGATAGAAACATTGGTCACGCTGAACATTGTTGAACGTTTTCACTGCAATGCATCCTGGGACGCTTGGATCCAGGTTCCATCATTCATGTTGCGCTATTTCAACCAACCTGTGTGGCTCATATTCACTTTGGGTTGACGATTGGCATGGTCATGGTGTAGGCCGAGCCTTTTTTGCCACTTCATCCGCCTCCGATCAAGCATAATGCCTTGCCCATAAGCATTCCCCTCCCTGGAATAACTTAACCTACCCATTCCCCTATCTGGAATAACTGTACCTACCACAAAAGAAGTGATAAGCAGCGATCAATTTGACTGTTGTAGGCTGCCGTATCCCGCTTAAGGGCGAATTTCAAACGTTGTCCATCACAGAGACAAATGATCTGGCTCCAGCAGCGTCTATAGGAGTATCTGTCTGCTCACTTCTAGCTCCAGTGGAGACTGATGGAAAAATGGCCGCTAACAACCTGTGATCCTTGTTCCGGGTGCGCGTGTCACCATCGAGCCTTAATGACATCATAAAGCTGCTTCAAGTGCAAGACTTGCAGGCTTATATACAGTCTATCTATCTATCTATCTATCTATCTAATGTATGTTACTGCATAGATATATATCTAGCTATATAAATAGATAGCTATATATCAATATAGATATTTCTACAAATATCTAGCTTTACGTATAAATTTAAACTTCTATAGTTATGGTTTTGTAGGGCTGAAAACATACATACAAAATTTGTATTATTATCAGCATTATTCTTATAATTGCCATTGATGTTATTCCAGGGACAGGTAATAAACCGCATGAGGCTTTGACCAATTTTTACCATTTTAGGTAAAAAGCTGCATTGACTGCACTTCTGCATTTTGTGGGATATGGTAGGACTGCAAGCAAATCCTGAGACAAGATATATCAAAAACACTCCATACAGCATGCAATTTCATTTTCCAAGATAGAAACATTGGTCACGCTGAACATTGTTGAACGTTTTCGCTGCAATGCATCCTGAGACGCTTGGATCCAGGTTCTATCATTCATGCTGCGCCATTTCAACCAACCTGTGTGGCTCATATTCACTTTGGGTTGACGAGTTGCATGGTCATGGTGTAGGCCGAGCCTTTTTTGCCACTTCATCCGCCTCCGATCAAGCATAATGCCTTGCCCATAAGCATTCCCCACCCTGGAATATCTTAACCTACCCATTCCCCTATCTGGAATAACTGTACCTCCCTCAAAAGAAGTGATAAGCCGCAATATATTTGACTGTTGTAGGCTGCCGTCTCCCGCTTAAGGGCGAATTTCAAACGTTGTCCATCACAGAGACAAATGATCTGGCTCCAGCCGCGTCTATAGGAGTATCTGTCTGCTCACTTCTAGCTCCAGTGGAGACTGATGGAAAAATGGCCGCTAACAACCTGTGGTCCTTGTTCCGGGTGCGCGTGTCACCATCGAGCCTTAATGACATCATAAAGCTGCTTCAAGTGCAAGACTTGCAGGCTTATATACAGTCTATCTATCTATCTATCTATCTATCTATCTAATGTATGTTACTGCATAGATATATATCTAGCTATATAAATAGATAGTTATATATCAATATAGATATTTCTACAAATATCTAGCTTTACGTATAAATTTAAACTTGTATAGTTATGGTTTTGTAGGGCTGAAAACATACATACAAAATTTGTATTATTATCAGCATTATTCTTATAATTGCCATTGATGTTATTCCAGGGGCAGGTAATAAACCGCATGAGTCTTTGACCAATTTTTACCATTTTAGGTAAAAAGCTGCATTGACTGCACTTCTGCATTTTGTGGGATATGGTAGGACTGCAAGCAAATCCTGAGACAAGATATGTCAAAAACACTCCATACAGCATGCAATTTCGATTTCCAAGATAGAAACATTGGTCACGCTGAACATTGTTGAACGTTTTCACTGCAATGCATCCTGGGACGCTTGGATCCAGGTTCCATCATTCATGTTGCGCTATTTCAACCAACCTGTGTGGCTCATATTCACTTTGGGTTGACGATTGGCATGGTCATGGTGTAGGCCGAGCCTTTTTTGCCACTTCATCCGCCTCCGATCAAGCATAATGCCTTGCCCATAAGCATTCCCCTCCCTGGAATAACTTAACCTACCCATTCCCCTATCTGGAATAACTGTACCTACCACAAAAGAAGTGATAAGCAGCGATCAATTTGACTGTTGTAGGCTGCCGTATCCCGCTTAAGGGCGAATTTCAAACGTTGTCCATCACAGAGACAAATGATCTGGCTCCAGCAGCGTCTATAGGAGTATCTGTCTGCTCACTTCTAGCTCCAGTGGAGACTGATGGAAAAATGGCCGCTAACAACCTGTGATCCTTGTTCCGGGTGCGCGTGTCACCATCGAGCCTTAATGACATCATAAAGCTGCTTCAAGTGCAAGACTTGCAGGCTTATATACAGTCTATCTATCTATCTATCTATCTATCTATCTATCTAATGTATGTTACTGCATAGATATATATCTAGCTATATAAATAGATAGCTATATATCAATATAGATATTTCTACAAATATCTAGCTTTACGTATAAATTTAAACTTCTATAGTTATGGTTTTGTAGGGCTGAAAACATACATACAAAATTTGTATTATTATCAGCATTATTCTTATAATTGCCATTGATGTTATTCCAGGGACAGGTAATAAACCGCATGAGGCTTTGACCAATTTTTACCATTTTAGGTAAAAAGCTGCATTGACTGCACTTCTGCATTTTGTGGGATATGGTAGGACTGCAAGCAAATCCTGAGACAAGATATATCAAAAACACTCCATACAGCATGCAATTTCATTTTCCAAGATAGAAACATTGGTCACGCTGAACATTGTTGAACGTTTTCGCTGCAATGCATCCTGAGACGCTTGGATCCAGGTTCTATCATTCATGCTGCGCCATTTCAACCAACCTGTGTGGCTCATATTCACTTTGGGTTGACGAGTTGCATGGTCATGGTGTAGGCCGAGCCTTTTTTGCCACTTCATCCGCCTCCGATCAAGCATAATGCCTTGCCCATAAGCATTCCCCACCCTGGAATATCTTAACCTACCCATTCCCCTATCTGGAATAACTGTACCTCCCTCAAAAGAAGTGATAAGCCGCAATATATTTGACTGTTGTAGGCTGCCGTCTCCCGCTTAAGGGCGAATTTCAAACGTTGTCCATCACAGAGACAAATGATCTGGCTCCAGCCGCGTCTATAGGAGTATCTGTCTGCTCACTTCTAGCTCCAGTGGAGACTGATGGAAAAATGGCCGCTAACAACCTGTGGTCCTTGTTCCGGATGCGCGTGTCACCATCGAGCCTTAATGACATCATAAAGCTGCTTCAAGTGCAAGACTTGCAGGCTTATATACAGTCTATCTATCTATCTATCTATCTAATGTATGTTACTGCATAGATATATATCTAGCTATATAAATAGATAGTTATATATCAATATAGATATTTCTACAAATATCTAGCTTTACGTATAAATTTAAACTTGTATAGTTATGGTTTTGTAGGGCTGAAAACATACATACAAAATTTGTATTATTATCAGCATTATTCTTATAATTGCCATTGATGTTATTCCAGGGGCAGGTAATAAACCGCATGAGTCTTTGACCAATTTTTACCATTTTAGGTAAAAAGCTGCATTGACTGCACTTCTGCATTTTGTGGGATATGGTAGGACTGCAAGCAAATCCTGAGACAAGATATGTCAAAAACACTCCATACAGCATGCAATTTCGATTTCCAAGATAGAAACATTGGTCACGCTGAACATTGTTGAACGTTTTCACTGCAATGCATCCTGGGACGCTTGGATCCAGGTTCCATCATTCATGTTGCGCTATTTCAACCAACCTGTGTGGCTCATATTCACTTTGGGTTGACGATTGGCATGGTCATGGTGTAGGCCGAGCCTTTTTTGCCACTTCATCCGCCTCCGATCAAGCATAATGCCTTGCCCATAAGCATTCCCCTCCCTGGAATAACTTAACCTACCCATTCCCCTATCTGGAATAACTGTACCTACCACAAAAGAAGTGATAAGCAGCGATCAATTTGACTGTTGTAGGCTGCCGTATCCCGCTTAAGGGCGAATTTCAAACGTTGTCCATCACAGAGACAAATGATCTGGCTCCAGCAGCGTCTATAGGAGTATCTGTCTGCTCACTTCTAGCTCCAGTGGAGACTGATGGAAAAATGGCCGCTAACAACCTGTGATCCTTGTTCCGGGTGCGCGTGTCACCATCGAGCCTTAATGACATCATAAAGCTGCTTCAAGTGCAAGACTTGCAGGCTTATATACAGTCTATCTATCTATCTATCTATCTATCTATCTATCTATCTAATGTATGTTACTGCATAGATATATATCTAGCTATATAAATAGATAGCTATATATCAATATAGATATTTCTACAAATATCTAGCTTTACGTATAAATTTAAACTTCTATAGTTATGGTTTTGTAGGGCTGAAAACATACATACAAAATTTGTATTATTATCAGCATTATTCTTATAATTGCCATTGATGTTATTCCAGGGACAGGTAATAAACCGCATGAGGCTTTGACCAATTTTTACCATTTTAGGTAAAAAGCTGCATTGACTGCACTTCTGCATTTTGTGGGATATGGTAGGACTGCAAGCAAATCCTGAGACAAGATATATCAAAAACACTCCATACAGCATGCAATTTCATTTTCCAAGATAGAAACATTGGTCACGCTGAACATTGTTGAACGTTTTCGCTGCAATGCATCCTGAGACGCTTGGATCCAGGTTCTATCATTCATGCTGCGCCATTTCAACCAACCTGTGTGGCTCATATTCACTTTGGGTTGACGAGTTGCATGGTCATGGTGTAGGCCGAGCCTTTTTTGCCACTTCATCCGCCTCCGATCAAGCATAATGCCTTGCCCATAAGCATTCCCCACCCTGGAATATCTTAACCTACCCATTCCCCTATCTGGAATAACTGTACCTCCCTCAAAAGAAGTGATAAGCCGCAATATATTTGACTGTTGTAGGCTGCCGTCTCCCGCTTAAGGGCGAATTTCAAACGTTGTCCATCACAGAGACAAATGATCTGGCTCCAGCCGCGTCTATAGGAGTATCTGTCTGCTCACTTCTAGCTCCAGTGGAGACTGATGGAAAAATGGCCGCTAACAACCTGTGATCCTTGTTCCGGGTGCGCGTGTCACCATCGAGCCTTAATGACATCATAAAGCTGCTTCAAGTGCAAGACTTGCAGGCTTATATACAGTCTATCTATCTATCTATCTATCTATCTATCTAATGTATGTTACTGCATAGATATATATCTAGCTATATAAATAGATAGCTATATATCAATATAGATATTTCTACAAATATCTAGCTTTACGTATAAATTTAAACTTCTATAGTTATGGTTTTGTAGGGCTGAAAACATACATACAAAATTTGTATTATTATCAGCATTATTCTTATAATTGCCATTGATGTTATTCCAGGGACAGGTAATAAACCGCATGAGGCTTTGACCAATTTTTACCATTTTAGGTAAAAAGCTGCATTGACTGCACTTCTGCATTTTGTGGGATATGGTAGGACTGCAAGCAAATCCTAAGACAAGATATATCAAAAACACTCCATACAGCATGCAATTTCATTTTCCAAGATAGAAACATTGGTCACGCTGAACATTGTTGAACGTTTTCGCTGCAATGCATCCTGAGACGCTTGGATCCAGGTTCTATCATTCATGCTGCGCCATTTCAACCAACCTGTGTGGCTCATATTCACTTTGGGTTGACGAGTTGCATGGTCATGGTGTAGGCCGAGCCTTTTTTGCCACTTCATCCGCCTCCGATCAAGCATAATGCCTTGCCCATAAGCATTCCCCACCCTGGAATATCTTAACCTACCCATTCCCCTATCTGGAATAACTGTACCTCCCTCAAAAGAAGTGATAAGCCGCAATATATTTGACTGTTGTAGGCTGCCGTCTCCCGCTTAAGGGCGAATTTCAAACGTTGTCCATCACAGAGACAAATGATCTGGCTCCAGCCGCGTCTATAGGAGTATCTGTCTGCTCACTTCTAGCTCCAGTGGAGACTGATGGAAAAATGGCCGCTAACAACCTGTGGTCCTTGTTCCGGGTGCGCGTGTCACCATCGAGCCTTAATGACATCATAAAGCTGCTTCAAGTGCAAGACTTGCAGGCTTATATACAGTCTATCTATCTATCTATCTATCTATCTAATGTATGTTACTGCATAGATATATATCTAGCTATATAAATAGATAGTTATATATCAATATAGATATTTCTACAAATATCTAGCTTTACGTATAAATTTAAACTTGTATAGTTATGGTTTTGTAGGGCTGAAAACATACATACAAAATTTGTATTATTATCAGCATTATTCTTATAATTGCCATTGATGTTATTCCAGGGGCAGGTAATAAACCGCATGAGTCTTTGACCAATTTTTACCATTTTAGGTAAAAAGCTGCATTGACTGCACTTCTGCATTTTGTGGGATATGGTAGGACTGCAAGCAAATCCTGAGACAAGATATGTCAAAAACACTCCATACAGCATGCAATTTCGATTTCCAAGATAGAAACATTGGTCACGCTGAACATTGTTGAACGTTTTCACTGCAATGCATCCTGGGACGCTTGGATCCAGGTTCCATCATTCATGTTGCGCTATTTCAACCAACCTGTGTGGCTCATATTCACTTTGGGTTGACGATTGGCATGGTCATGGTGTAGGCCGAGCCTTTTTTGCCACTTCATCCGCCTCCGATCAAGCATAATGCCTTGCCCATAAGCATTCCCCTCCCTGGAATAACTTAACCTACCCATTCCCCTATCTGGAATAACTGTACCTACCACAAAAGAAGTGATAAGCAGCGATCAATTTGACTGTTGTAGGCTGCCGTATCCCGCTTAAGGGCGAATTTCAAACGTTGTCCATCACAGAGACAAATGATCTGGCTCCAGCAGCGTCTATAGGAGTATCTGTCTGCTCACTTCTAGCTCCAGTGGAGACTGATGGAAAAATGGCCGCTAACAACCTGTGATCCTTGTTCCGGGTGCGCGTGTCACCATCGAGCCTTAATGACATCATAAAGCTGCTTCAAGTGCAAGACTTGCAGGCTTATATACAGTCTATCTATCTATCTATCTATCTATCTAATGTATGTTACTGCATAGATATATATCTAGCTATATAAATAGATAGCTATATATCAATATAGATATTTCTACAAATATCTAGCTTTACGTATAAATTTAAACTTCTATAGTTATGGTTTTGTAGGGCTGAAAACATACATACAAAATTTGTATTATTATCAGCATTATTCTTATAATTGCCATTGATGTTATTCCAGGGACAGGTAATAAACCGCATGAGGCTTTGACCAATTTTTACCATTTTAGGTAAAAAGCTGCATTGACTGCACTTCTGCATTTTGTGGGATATGGTAGGACTGCAAGCAAATCCTGAGACAAGATATATCAAAAACACTCCATACAGCATGCAATTTCATTTTCCAAGATAGAAACATTGGTCACGCTGAACATTGTTGAACGTTTTCGCTGCAATGCATCCTGAGACGCTTGGATCCAGGTTCTATCATTCATGCTGCGCCATTTCAACCAACCTGTGTGGCTCATATTCACTTTGGGTTGACGAGTTGCATGGTCATGGTGTAGGCCGAGCCTTTTTTGCCACTTCATCCGCCTCCGATCAAGCATAATGCCTTGCCCATAAGCATTCCCCACCCTGGAATATCTTAACCTACCCATTCCCCTATCTGGAATAACTGTACCTCCCTCAAAAGAAGTGATAAGCCGCAATATATTTGACTGTTGTAGGCTGCCGTCTCCCGCTTAAGGGCGAATTTCAAACGTTGTCCATCACAGAGACAAATGATCTGGCTCCAGCCGCGTCTATAGGAGTATCTGTCTGCTCACTTCTAGCTCCAGTGGAGACTGATGGAAAAATGGCCGCTAACAACCTGTGGTCCTTGTTCCGGGTGCGCGTGTCACCATCGAGCCTTAATGACATCATAAAGCTGCTTCAAGTGCAAGACTTGCAGGCTTATATACAGTCTATCTATCTATCTATCTATCTAATGTATGTTACTGCATAGATATATATCTAGCTATATAAATAGATAGTTATATATCAATATAGATATTTCTACAAATATCTAGCTTTACGTATAAATTTAAACTTGTATAGTTATGGTTTTGTAGGGCTGAAAACATACATACAAAATTTGTATTATTATCAGCATTATTCTTATAATTGCCATTGATGTTATTCCAGGGGCAGGTAATAAACCGCATGAGTCTTTGACCAATTTTTACCATTTTAGGTAAAAAGCTGCATTGACTGCACTTCTGCATTTTGTGGGATATGGTAGGACTGCAAGCAAATCCTGAGACAAGATATGTCAAAAACACTCCATACAGCATGCAATTTCGATTTCCAAGATAGAAACATTGGTCACGCTGAACATTGTTGAACGTTTTCACTGCAATGCATCCTGGGACGCTTGGATCCAGGTTCCATCATTCATGTTGCGCTATTTCAACCAACCTGTGTGGCTCATATTCACTTTGGGTTGACGATTGGCATGGTCATGGTGTAGGCCGAGCCTTTTTTGCCACTTCATCCGCCTCCGATCAAGCATAATGCCTTGCCCATAAGCATTCCCCTCCCTGGAATAACTTAACCTACCCATTCCCCTATCTGGAATAACTGTACCTACCACAAAAGAAGTGATAAGCAGCGATCAATTTGACTGTTGTAGGCTGCCGTATCCCGCTTAAGGGCGAATTTCAAACGTTGTCCATCACAGAGACAAATGATCTGGCTCCAGCAGCGTCTATAGGAGTATCTGTCTGCTCACTTCTAGCTCCAGTGGAGACTGATGGAAAAATGGCCGCTAACAACCTGTGATCCTTGTTCCGGGTGCGCGTGTCACCATCGAGCCTTAATGACATCATAAAGCTGCTTCAAGTGCAAGACTTGCAGGCTTATATACAGTCTATCTATCTATCTATCTATCTATCTATCTATCTATCTATCTATCTAATGTATGTTACTGCATAGATATATATCTAGCTATATAAATAGATAGCTATATATCAATATAGATATTTCTACAAATATCTAGCTTTACGTATAAATTTAAACTTCTATAGTTATGGTTTTGTAGGGCTGAAAACATACATACAAAATTTGTATTATTATCAGCATTATTCTTATAATTGCCATTGATGTTATTCCAGGGACAGGTAATAAACCGCATGAGGCTTTGACCAATTTTTACCATTTTAGGTAAAAAGCTGCATTGACTGCACTTCTGCATTTTGTGGGATATGGTAGGACTGCAAGCAAATCCTGAGACAAGATATATCAAAAACACTCCATACAGCATGCAATTTCATTTTCCAAGATAGAAACATTGGTCACGCTGAACATTGTTGAACGTTTTCGCTGCAATGCATCCTGAGACGCTTGGATCCAGGTTCTATCATTCATGCTGCGCCATTTCAACCAACCTGTGTGGCTCATATTCACTTTGGGTTGACGAGTTGCATGGTCATGGTGTAGGCCGAGCCTTTTTTGCCACTTCATCCGCCTCTGATCAAGCATAATGCCTTGCCCATAAGCATTCCCCACCCTGGAATATCTTAACCTACCCATTCCCCTATCTGGAATAACTGTACCTCCCTCAAAAGAAGTGATAAGCCGCAATATATTTGACTGTTGTAGGCTGCCGTCTCCCGCTTAAGGGCGAATTTCAAACGTTGTCCATCACAGAGACAAATGATCTGGCTCCAGCCGCGTCTATAGGAGTATCTGTCTGCTCACTTCTAGCTCCAGTGGAGACTGATGGAAAAATGGCCGCTAACAACCTGTGGTCCTTGTTCCGGGTGCGCGTGTCACCATCGAGCCTTAATGACATCATAAAGCTGCTTCAAGTGCAAGACTTGCAGGCTTATATACAGTCTATCTATCTATCTATCTATCTATCTAATGTATGTTACTGCATAGATATATATCTAGCTATATAAATAGATAGTTATATATCAATATAGATATTTCTACAAATATCTAGCTTTACGTATAAATTTAAACTTGTATAGTTATGGTTTTGTAGGGCTGAAAACATACATACAAAATTTGTATTATTATCAGCATTATTCTTATAATTGCCATTGATGTTATTCCAGGGGCAGGTAATAAACCGCATGAGTCTTTGACCAATTTTTACCATTTTAGGTAAAAAGCTGCATTGACTGCACTTCTGCATTTTGTGGGATATGGTAGGACTGCAAGCAAATCCTGAGACAAGATATGTCAAAAACACTCCATACAGCATGCAATTTCGATTTCCAAGATAGAAACATTGGTCACGCTGAACATTGTTGAACGTTTTCACTGCAATGCATCCTGGGACGCTTGGATCCAGGTTCCATCATTCATGTTGCGCTATTTCAACCAACCTGTGTGGCTCATATTCACTTTGGGTTGACGATTGGCATGGTCATGGTGTAGGCCGAGCCTTTTTTGCCACTTCATCCGCCTCCGATCAAGCATAATGCCTTGCCCATAAGCATTCCCCTCCCTGGAATAACTTAACCTACCCATTCCCCTATCTGGAATAACTGTACCTACCACAAAAGAAGTGATAAGCAGCGATCAATTTGACTGTTGTAGGCTGCCGTATCCCGCTTAAGGGCGAATTTCAAACGTTGTCCATCACAGAGACAAATGATCTGGCTCCAGCAGCGTCTATAGGAGTATCTGTCTGCTCACTTCTAGCTCCAGTGGAGACTGATGGAAAAATGGCCGCTAACAACCTGTGATCCTTGTTCCGGGTGCGCGTGTCACCATCGAGCCTTAATGACATCATAAAGCTGCTTCAAGTGCAAGACTTGCAGGCTTATATACAGTCTATCTATCTATCTATCTATCTATCTATCTATCTAATGTATGTTACTGCATAGATATATATCTAGCTATATAAATAGATAGCTATATATCAATATAGATATTTCTACAAATATCTAGCTTTACGTATAAATTTAAACTTCTATAGTTATGGTTTTGTAGGGCTGAAAACATACATACAAAATTTGTATTATTATCAGCATTATTCTTATAATTGCCATTGATGTTATTCCAGGGACAGGTAATAAACCGCATGAGGCTTTGACCAATTTTTACCATTTTAGGTAAAAAGCTGCATTGACTGCACTTCTGCATTTTGTGGGATATGGTAGGACTGCAAGCAAATCCTGAGACAAGATATATCAAAAACACTCCATACAGCATGCAATTTCATTTTCCAAGATAGAAACATTGGTCACGCTGAACATTGTTGAACGTTTTCGCTGCAATGCATCCTGAGACGCTTGGATCCAGGTTCTATCATTCATGCTGCGCCATTTCAACCAACCTGTGTGGCTCATATTCACTTTGGGTTGACGAGTTGCATGGTCATGGTGTAGGCCGAGCCTTTTTTGCCACTTCATCCGCCTCCGATCAAGCATAATGCCTTGCCCATAAGCATTCCCCACCCTGGAATATCTTAACCTACCCATTCCCCTATCTGGAATAACTGTACCTCCCTCAAAAGAAGTGATAAGCCGCAATATATTTGACTGTTGTAGGCTGCCGTCTCCCGCTTAAGGGCGAATTTCAAACGTTGTCCATCACAGAGACAAATGATCTGGCTCCAGCCGCGTCTATAGGAGTATCTGTCTGCTCACTTCTAGCTCCAGTGGAGACTGATGGAAAAATGGCCGCTAACAACCTGTGGTCCTTGTTCCGGGTGCGCGTGTCACCATCGAGCCTTAATGACATCATAAAGCTGCTTCAAGTGCAAGACTTGCAGGCTTATATACAGTCTATCTATCTATCTATCTAATGTATGTTACTGCATAGATATATATCTAGCTATATAAATAGATAGTTATATATCAATATAGATATTTCTACAAATATCTAGCTTTACGTATAAATTTAAACTTGTATAGTTATGGTTTTGTAGGGCTGAAAACATACATACAAAATTTGTATTATTATCAGCATTATTCTTATAATTGCCATTGATGTTATTCCAGGGGCAGGTAATAAACCGCATGAGTCTTTGACCAATTTTTACCATTTTAGGTAAAAAGCTGCATTGACTGCACTTCTGCATTTTGTGGGATATGGTAGGACTGCAAGCAAATCCTGAGACAAGATATGTCAAAAACACTCCATACAGCATGCAATTTCGATTTCCAAGATAGAAACATTGGTCACGCTGAACATTGTTGAACGTTTTCACTGCAATGCATCCTGGGACGCTTGGATCCAGGTTCCATCATTCATGTTGCGCTATTTCAACCAACCTGTGTGGCTCATATTCACTTTGGGTTGACGATTGGCATGGTCATGGTGTAGGCCGAGCCTTTTTTGCCACTTCATCCGCCTCCGATCAAGCATAATGCCTTGCCCATAAGCATTCCCCTCCCTGGAATAACTTAACCTACCCATTCCCCTATCTGGAATAACTGTACCTACCACAAAAGAAGTGATAAGCAGCGATCAATTTGACTGTTGTAGGCTGCCGTATCCCGCTTAAGGGCGAATTTCAAACGTTGTCCATCACAGAGACAAATGATCTGGCTCCAGCAGCGTCTATAGGAGTATCTGTCTGCTCACTTCTAGCTCCAGTGGAGACTGATGGAAAAATGGCCGCTAACAACCTGTGATCCTTGTTCCGGGTGCGCGTGTCACCATCGAGCCTTAATGACATCATAAAGCTGCTTCAAGTGCAAGACTTGCAGGCTTATATACAGTCTATCTATCTATCTATCTATCTATCTATCTATCTATCTATCTAATGTATGTTACTGCATAGATATATATCTAGCTATATAAATAGATAGCTATATATCAATATAGATATTTCTACAAATATCTAGCTTTACGTATAAATTTAAACTTCTATAGTTATGGTTTTGTAGGGCTGAAAACATACATACAAAATTTGTATTATTATCAGCATTATTCTTATAATTGCCATTGATGTTATTCCAGGGACAGGTAATAAACCGCATGAGGCTTTGACCAATTTTTACCATTTTAGGTAAAAAGCTGCATTGACTGCACTTCTGCATTTTGTGGGATATGGTAGGACTGCAAGCAAATCCTGAGACAAGATATATCAAAAACACTCCATACAGCATGCAATTTCATTTTCCAAGATAGAAACATTGGTCACGCTGAACATTGTTGAACGTTTTCGCTGCAATGCATCCTGAGACGCTTGGATCCAGGTTCTATCATTCATGCTGCGCCATTTCAACCAACCTGTGTGGCTCATATTCACTTTGGGTTGACGAGTTGCATGGTCATGGTGTAGGCCGAGCCTTTTTTGCCACTTCATCCGCCTCTGATCAAGCATAATGCCTTGCCCATAAGCATTCCCCACCCTGGAATATCTTAACCTACCCATTCCCCTATCTGGAATAACTGTACCTCCCTCAAAAGAAGTGATAAGCCGCAATATATTTGACTGTTGTAGGCTGCCGTCTCCCGCTTAAGGGCGAATTTCAAACGTTGTCCATCACAGAGACAAATGATCTGGCTCCAGCCGCGTCTATAGGAGTATCTGTCTGCTCACTTCTAGCTCCAGTGGAGACTGATGGAAAAATGGCCGCTAACAACCTGTGATCCTTGTTCCGGGTGCGCGTGTCACCATCGAGCCTTAATGACATCATAAAGCTGCTTCAAGTGCAAGACTTGCAGGCTTATATACAGTCTATCTATCTATCTATCTATCTATCTAATGTATGTTACTGCATAGATATATATCTAGCTATATAAATAGATAGCTATATATCAATATAGATATTTCTACAAATATCTAGCTTTACGTATAAATTTAAACTTCTATAGTTATGGTTTTGTAGGGCTGAAAACATACATACAAAATTTGTATTATTATCAGCATTATTCTTATAATTGCCATTGATGTTATTCCAGGGACAGGTAATAAACCGCATGAGGCTTTGACCAATTTTTACCATTTTAGGTAAAAAGCTGCATTGACTGCACTTCTGCATTTTGTGGGATATGGTAGGACTGCAAGCAAATCCTGAGACAAGATATATCAAAAACACTCCATACAGCATGCAATTTCATTTTCCAAGATAGAAACATTGGTCACGCTGAACATTGTTGAACGTTTTCGCTGCAATGCATCCTGAGACGCTTGGATCCAGGTTCTATCATTCATGCTGCGCCATTTCAACCAACCTGTGTGGCTCATATTCACTTTGGGTTGACGAGTTGCATGGTCATGGTGTAGGCCGAGCCTTTTTTGCCACTTCATCCGCCTCCGATCAAGCATAATGCCTTGCCCATAAGCATTCCCCACCCTGGAATATCTTAACCTACCCATTCCCCTATCTGGAATAACTGTACCTCCCTCAAAAGAAGTGATAAGCCGCAATATATTTGACTGTTGTAGGCTGCCGTCTCCCGCTTAAGGGCGAATTTCAAACGTTGTCCATCACAGAGACAAATGATCTGGCTCCAGCCGCGTCTATAGGAGTATCTGTCTGCTCACTTCTAGCTCCAGTGGAGACTGATGGAAAAATGGCCGCTAACAACCTGTGGTCCTTGTTCCGGGTGCGCGTGTCACCATCGAGCCTTAATGACATCATAAAGCTGCTTCAAGTGCAAGACTTGCAGGCTTATATACAGTCTATCTATCTATCTATCTATCTAATGTATGTTACTGCATAGATATATATCTAGCTATATAAATAGATAGTTATATATCAATATAGATATTTCTACAAATATCTAGCTTTACGTATAAATTTAAACTTGTATAGTTATGGTTTTGTAGGGCTGAAAACATACATACAAAATTTGTATTATTATCAGCATTATTCTTATAATTGCCATTGATGTTATTCCAGGGGCAGGTAATAAACCGCATGAGTCTTTGACCAATTTTTACCATTTTAGGTAAAAAGCTGCATTGACTGCACTTCTGCATTTTGTGGGATATGGTAGGACTGCAAGCAAATCCTGAGACAAGATATGTCAAAAACACTCCATACAGCATGCAATTTCGATTTCCAAGATAGAAACATTGGTCACGCTGAACATTGTTGAACGTTTTCACTGCAATGCATCCTGGGACGCTTGGATCCAGGTTCCATCATTCATGTTGCGCTATTTCAACCAACCTGTGTGGCTCATATTCACTTTGGGTTGACGATTGGCATGGTCATGGTGTAGGCCGAGCCTTTTTTGCCACTTCATCCGCCTCCGATCAAGCATAATGCCTTGCCCATAAGCATTCCCCTCCCTGGAATAACTTAACCTACCCATTCCCCTATCTGGAATAACTGTACCTACCACAAAAGAAGTGATAAGCAGCGATCAATTTGACTGTTGTAGGCTGCCGTATCCCGCTTAAGGGCGAATTTCAAACGTTGTCCATCACAGAGACAAATGATCTGGCTCCAGCAGCGTCTATAGGAGTATCTGTCTGCTCACTTCTAGCTCCAGTGGAGACTGATGGAAAAATGGCCGCTAACAACCTGTGATCCTTGTTCCGGGTGCGCGTGTCACCATCGAGCCTTAATGACATCATAAAGCTGCTTCAAGTGCAAGACTTGCAGGCTTATATACAGTCTATCTATCTATCTATCTATCTATCTAATGTATGTTACTGCATAGATATATATCTAGCTATATAAATAGATAGCTATATATCAATATAGATATTTCTACAAATATCTAGCTTTACGTATAAATTTAAACTTCTATAGTTATGGTTTTGTAGGGCTGAAAACATACATACAAAATTTGTATTATTATCAGCATTATTCTTATAATTGCCATTGATGTTATTCCAGGGACAGGT
Organism: Eleutherodactylus coqui; assembly: GCF_035609145.1. NCBI lineage: Eukaryota > Metazoa > Chordata > Amphibia > Anura > Eleutherodactylidae > Eleutherodactylus > Eleutherodactylus coqui. The sequence continues at coordinate 5,312 of NW_027102450.1, read as the reverse complement.
AATAAACCGCATGAGGCTTTGACCAATTTTTACCATTTTAGGTAAAAAGCTGCATTGACTGCACTTCTGCATTTTGTGGGATATGGTAGGACTGCAAGCAAATCCTGAGACAAGATATATCAAAAACACTCCATACAGCATGCAATTTCATTTTCCAAGATAGAAACATTGGTCACGCTGAACATTGTTGAACGTTTTCGCTGCAATGCATCCTGAGACGCTTGGATCCAGGTTCTATCATTCATGCTGCGCCATTTCAACCAACCTGTGTGGCTCATATTCACTTTGGGTTGACGAGTTGCATGGTCATGGTGTAGGCCGAGCCTTTTTTGCCACTTCATCCGCCTCCGATCAAGCATAATGCCTTGCCCATAAGCATTCCCCACCCTGGAATATCTTAACCTACCCATTCCCCTATCTGGAATAACTGTACCTCCCTCAAAAGAAGTGATAAGCCGCAATATATTTGACTGTTGTAGGCTGCCGTCTCCCGCTTAAGGGCGAATTTCAAACGTTGTCCATCACAGAGACAAATGATCTGGCTCCAGCCGCGTCTATAGGAGTATCTGTCTGCTCACTTCTAGCTCCAGTGGAGACTGATGGAAAAATGGCCGCTAACAACCTGTGGTCCTTGTTCCGGGTGCGCGTGTCACCATCGAGCCTTAATGACATCATAAAGCTGCTTCAAGTGCAAGACTTGCAGGCTTATATACAGTCTATCTATCTATCTATCTATCTATCTATCTAATGTATGTTACTGCATAGATATATATCTAGCTATATAAATAGATAGTTATATATCAATATAGATATTTCTACAAATATCTAGCTTTACGTATAAATTTAAACTTGTATAGTTATGGTTTTGTAGGGCTGAAAACATACATACAAAATTTGTATTATTATCAGCATTATTCTTATAATTGCCATTGATGTTATTCCAGGGGCAGGTAATAAACCGCATGAGTCTTTGACCAATTTTTACCATTTTAGGTAAAAAGCTGCATTGACTGCACTTCTGCATTTTGTGGGATATGGTAGGACTGCAAGCAAATCCTGAGACAAGATATGTCAAAAACACTCCATACAGCATGCAATTTCGATTTCCAAGATAGAAACATTGGTCACGCTGAACATTGTTGAACGTTTTCACTGCAATGCATCCTGGGACGCTTGGATCCAGGTTCCATCATTCATGTTGCGCTATTTCAACCAACCTGTGTGGCTCATATTCACTTTGGGTTGACGATTGGCATGGTCATGGTGTAGGCCGAGCCTTTTTTGCCACTTCATCCGCCTCCGATCAAGCATAATGCCTTGCCCATAAGCATTCCCCTCCCTGGAATAACTTAACCTACCCATTCCCCTATCTGGAATAACTGTACCTACCACAAAAGAAGTGATAAGCAGCGATCAATTTGACTGTTGTAGGCTGCCGTATCCCGCTTAAGGGCGAATTTCAAACGTTGTCCATCACAGAGACAAATGATCTGGCTCCAGCAGCGTCTATAGGAGTATCTGTCTGCTCACTTCTAGCTCCAGTGGAGACTGATGGAAAAATGGCCGCTAACAACCTGTGATCCTTGTTCCGGGTGCGCGTGTCACCATCGAGCCTTAATGACATCATAAAGCTGCTTCAAGTGCAAGACTTGCAGGCTTATATACAGTCTATCTATCTATCTATCTATCTATCTATCTATCTAATGTATGTTACTGCATAGATATATATCTAGCTATATAAATAGATAGCTATATATCAATATAGATATTTCTACAAATATCTAGCTTTACGTATAAATTTAAACTTCTATAGTTATGGTTTTGTAGGGCTGAAAACATACATACAAAATTTGTATTATTATCAGCATTATTCTTATAATTGCCATTGATGTTATTCCAGGGACAGGTAATAAACCGCATGAGGCTTTGACCAATTTTTACCATTTTAGGTAAAAAGCTGCATTGACTGCACTTCTGCATTTTGTGGGATATGGTAGGACTGCAAGCAAATCCTGAGACAAGATATATCAAAAACACTCCATACAGCATGCAATTTCATTTTCCAAGATAGAAACATTGGTCACGCTGAACATTGTTGAACGTTTTCGCTGCAATGCATCCTGAGACGCTTGGATCCAGGTTCTATCATTCATGCTGCGCCATTTCAACCAACCTGTGTGGCTCATATTCACTTTGGGTTGACGAGTTGCATGGTCATGGTGTAGGCCGAGCCTTTTTTGCCACTTCATCCGCCTCCGATCAAGCATAATGCCTTGCCCATAAGCATTCCCCACCCTGGAATATCTTAACCTACCCATTCCCCTATCTGGAATAACTGTACCTCCCTCAAAAGAAGTGATAAGCCGCAATATATTTGACTGTTGTAGGCTGCCGTCTCCCGCTTAAGGGCGAATTTCAAACGTTGTCCATCACAGAGACAAATGATCTGGCTCCAGCCGCGTCTATAGGAGTATCTGTCTGCTCACTTCTAGCTCCAGTGGAGACTGATGGAAAAATGGCCGCTAACAACCTGTGGTCCTTGTTCCGGGTGCGCGTGTCACCATCGAGCCTTAATGACATCATAAAGCTGCTTCAAGTGCAAGACTTGCAGGCTTATATACAGTCTATCTATCTATCTATCTAATGTATGTTACTGCATAGATATATATCTAGCTATATAAATAGATAGTTATATATCAATATAGATATTTCTACAAATATCTAGCTTTACGTATAAATTTAAACTTGTATAGTTATGGTTTTGTAGGGCTGAAAACATACATACAAAATTTGTATTATTATCAGCATTATTCTTATAATTGCCATTGATGTTATTCCAGGGGCAGGTAATAAACCGCATGAGTCTTTGACCAATTTTTACCATTTTAGGTAAAAAGCTGCATTGACTGCACTTCTGCATTTTGTGGGATATGGTAGGACTGCAAGCAAATCCTGAGACAAGATATGTCAAAAACACTCCATACAGCATGCAATTTCGATTTCCAAGATAGAAACATTGGTCACGCTGAACATTGTTGAACGTTTTCACTGCAATGCATCCTGGGACGCTTGGATCCAGGTTCCATCATTCATGTTGCGCTATTTCAACCAACCTGTGTGGCTCATATTCACTTTGGGTTGACGATTGGCATGGTCATGGTGTAGGCCGAGCCTTTTTTGCCACTTCATCCGCCTCCGATCAAGCATAATGCCTTGCCCATAAGCATTCCCCTCCCTGGAATAACTTAACCTACCCATTCCCCTATCTGGAATAACTGTACCTACCACAAAAGAAGTGATAAGCAGCGATCAATTTGACTGTTGTAGGCTGCCGTATCCCGCTTAAGGGCGAATTTCAAACGTTGTCCATCACAGAGACAAATGATCTGGCTCCAGCAGCGTCTATAGGAGTATCTGTCTGCTCACTTCTAGCTCCAGTGGAGACTGATGGAAAAATGGCCGCTAACAACCTGTGATCCTTGTTCCGGGTGCGCGTGTCACCATCGAGCCTTAATGACATCATAAAGCTGCTTCAAGTGCAAGACTTGCAGGCTTATATACAGTCTATCTATCTATCTATCTATCTATCTAATGTATGTTACTGCATAGATATATATCTAGCTATATAAATAGATAGCTATATATCAATATAGATATTTCTACAAATATCTAGCTTTACGTATAAATTTAAACTTCTATAGTTATGGTTTTGTAGGGCTGAAAACATACATACAAAATTTGTATTATTATCAGCATTATTCTTATAATTGCCATTGATGTTATTCCAGGGACAGGTAATAAACCGCATGAGGCTTTGACCAATTTTTACCATTTTAGGTAAAAAGCTGCATTGACTGCACTTCTGCATTTTGTGGGATATGGTAGGACTGCAAGCAAATCCTGAGACAAGATATATCAAAAACACTCCATACAGCATGCAATTTCATTTTCCAAGATAGAAACATTGGTCACGCTGAACATTGTTGAACGTTTTCGCTGCAATGCATCCTGAGACGCTTGGATCCAGGTTCTATCATTCATGCTGCGCCATTTCAACCAACCTGTGTGGCTCATATTCACTTTGGGTTGACGAGTTGCATGGTCATGGTGTAGGCCGAGCCTTTTTTGCCACTTCATCCGCCTCCGATCAAGCATAATGCCTTGCCCATAAGCATTCCCCACCCTGGAATATCTTAACCTACCCATTCCCCTATCTGGAATAACTGTACCTCCCTCAAAAGAAGTGATAAGCCGCAATATATTTGACTGTTGTAGGCTGCCGTCTCCCGCTTAAGGGCGAATTTCAAACGTTGTCCATCACAGAGACAAATGATCTGGCTCCAGCCGCGTCTATAGGAGTATCTGTCTGCTCACTTCTAGCTCCAGTGGAGACTGATGGAAAAATGGCCGCTAACAACCTGTGGTCCTTGTTCCGGGTGCGCGTGTCACCATCGAGCCTTAATGACATCATAAAGCTGCTTCAAGTGCAAGACTTGCAGGCTTATATACAGTCTATCTATCTATCTATCTATCTATCTAATGTATGTTACTGCATAGATATATATCTAGCTATATAAATAGATAGTTATATATCAATATAGATATTTCTACAAATATCTAGCTTTACGTATAAATTTAAACTTGTATAGTTATGGTTTTGTAGGGCTGAAAACATACATACAAAATTTGTATTATTATCAGCATTATTCTTATAATTGCCATTGATGTTATTCCAGGGGCAGGTAATAAACCGCATGAGTCTTTGACCAATTTTTACCATTTTAGGTAAAAAGCTGCATTGACTGCACTTCTGCATTTTGTGGGATATGGTAGGACTGCAAGCAAATCCTGAGACAAGATATGTCAAAAACACTCCATACAGCATGCAATTTCGATTTCCAAGATAGAAACATTGGTCACGCTGAACATTGTTGAACGTTTTCACTGCAATGCATCCTGGGACGCTTGGATCCAGGTTCCATCATTCATGTTGCGCTATTTCAACCAACCTGTGTGGCTCATATTCACTTTGGGTTGACGATTGGCATGGTCATGGTGTAGGCCGAGCCTTTTTTGCCACTTCATCCGCCTCCGATCAAGCATAATGCCTTGCCCATAAGCATTCCCCTCCTGGAATAACTTAACCTACCCATTCCCCTATCTGGAATAACTGTACCTACCACAAAAGAAGTGATAAGCAGCGATCAATTTGACTGTTGTAGGCTGCCGTATCCCGCTTAAGGGCGAATTTCAAACGTTGTCCATCACAGAGACAAATGATCTGGCTCCAGCAGCGTCTATAGGAGTATCTA
>NW_027102449.1:40000-66797 GCF_035609145.1 Eleutherodactylus coqui | reverse complement strand
TATGCATGTCGTGAGAACCGGGAAGGGACAAACCTGTGGCTCCAGGCCGGGTGGGAGTTCCAGGAGGTCGGCCTGACTCTGGAGGTTTTCCCCTTAGCTTTTCCCCATAGGCCAAAAGGGGGGAGTCAAAAAAGCACCCCCAGCAGATGTATGCAGGAGGGGCTGGGGGGTGACGGAGAGCGGGCTGTTGGCAGCTGTGTGGTGGCTGCTGGCAGCCGTGTGCTGGCTGCAGGGGGTGGGCCTGGGCGGCTGCCGAGGGCCCCCGAAGCGCACCTACCAGCAGTAGCTCAAGACCCAGGCTGAGCCTCCGATGTGCCCGGGCAGGACACCCCAGGAGGCGGGGAGCAGCCCCCGCTGAAGTCCATGGCATGTGCCAGAGGCGAGTCTTGGAGAAAAAACGACAAAGTCCAAACGCTCCAGGCGTGCAGGCAGGGGTGCGGACCGGGCTGGCCGGGCCGGCGGGAGCTGCGGCTGCCGGGGCTGAGCCGAGTGTTGATGCATGTCGTGAGAACCGGGAAGGGGACAAACCTGTGGCTCCAGGCCGGTGGGAGTTCCAGTAGGTCGGCCTGACTCTGGAGGTTTTCCCCTTGGCATTTCCCCATTGGCCAAAACGGGGGAAGTCAAAAAAGCACCCCCGGCAGATGTATGCAGGAGGGGCTGGGGGGTGATGGCGAGCGGGCTGTTGGCAGCTGTGTGGTGGCTGCTGGCAGCCGTGTGCTGGCTGCAAGGGTGGGCCTGGGCGGCTGCGGAGGGCCCCCCCGAGTGCACCTACCAGTAGGGGCTGAAGACCCAGGCTGAGCCTCCGATGTGCCCGGGCAGGACACCCAGGAGGCGGGGAGCAGCCCCCGCTGAAGCCCAGGGCAGTTGGCACAGATGGGTCTTTGAGAAAAAACGACAAAGTCCAAACGCTCCAGGCGCTGGCCAGGGGTGCGGACCCGGCTGGCCGGGCCGGCGGGGGGCTGCAGCTGCCGGGGTTGAGCCGAGTGTCAGTGCAGGTCCTGAGAACCGGGAAGGGGACAAACCGGTGGCTCCAGGCCGGGTTGGAGTTCCATGAGGTCGGCCTGACTCTGGAGGTTTTCCCCCTGGCTTTTCCCCATAGGCCAAAAGGGGGGAAGTCAAAAAAGCACCCCCAGCAGATGTATGCAGAGTTGGGCTGGGGGGTGACGGAGAGCGGGCTGTTGGCAGCTGTGTGGTGGCTGCTGGCAGCCGTGTGCTGGCTGCAGGGGTGGGCCTGGGCGGCTGCCGAGGGCCCCCGTAGTGCACCTACCAGCGGTGGTTGAAGACATTGCCTGAGCCTCCGATGTGCCCGGGCAGGACACCCGGGAGGCGGGGAACAGCCCCCGCTGAAGTCCATGGCATGTGCCAGAATCGAGTCTTGGAGAAAAAGTGACAAAGTCCAAACGCTCCAGGCGCCGGCCAGGGCGGTTGACCCCGGCTGGCCGGGCCGGCGGGAGCTGCGGCTGCCGGGGCTGAGCCGAGTGTCGATGCATGTCGTGAGAACCGGGAAGGGGACAAACCTGTGGCTCCAGGCCGGGTTGGAGTTCCAGGAGGTCGGCCTGACTCTGGACGTTTTCCCCTTAGCATTTCCCCATAGGCCAAAACGGGGGAAGTCAAAAAAGCACCCCCGCCAGATGTATGCAGAGTTGGGCTGGGGGGTGACGGGGAGCGGGCTGTTGGCAGCTGTGTGGTGGCTGCAGGGGTGGGCCTGGGCGGCTGCGGAGGGCGCCTTCAGAGTGCACCTACCAGTAGGGGCTCAAGACCCAGGCTGAGCCTCCGATGTGCCCGGGCAGGACACCCAGGAGGCGGGGAGCAGACACCCCCGCTGAAGCCCACGGCAGTTGGCAGAGATGAGTCTTGGAGAAAAAAAACGACAAAGTCCAAACGCTCCAGGCGCTGGCCAGGGGTGCGGACCGGGCCGGCCGGCCGGCGGGGGCTGCGGCTGCCGGGGCTGAGCCGAGTGTTGATGCATGTCCTGAGAACCGGGAAGGGGACAGACCGGTGGCTCCAGGCCGGGTTGGAGTTCCAGGAGGTCGGCCTGACTCTGGAGGTTTCCCCCCTGGCTTTTCCCCATAGGCCAAAAGGGGGGAAGTCAAAAAAGCACCCCCGCCAGATGTATGCAGAGTTGGGCTGGGGGGTGACGGGGAGCGGGCTGTTGGCAGCTGTGTGGTGGCTGCTGGCAGCCGTGTGCTGGCTGCAGGGGTGGGCCTGGGCGGCTGCCGAGGGCCCCCGTAGTGCACCTACCAGCAGTAGCTCAAGACCCAGGCTGACCCTCCGATGTGCCCGGGCAGGACACCCAGGAGGCGGGGAGCAGCCCCCGCTGAAGCCCACGTCAGTTGGCAGAGACGGGTCTTTGAGAAAAAATGACAAAGTCCAAACGCTCCAGGCGCTGGCCAGGGATGCGGACCGGGCTGGCCGGGCCGGCGGGGGCTGCGGCTGCCGGGGCTGAGCCGAGTGTTGATGCATGTCGTGAGAACCGGGAAGGGGACAAACCTGTGGCTCCAGGCCGGGTGGGAGTTCCAGGAGGTCGGCCTGACTCTGGAGGTTTTCCCCTTAGCTTTTCCCCATAGGCCAAAAGGGGGGAAGTCAAAAAAGCACCCCCAGCAGATGTATGCAGGAGGGGCTGGGGGGGTGACGGAGAGCGGGCTGTTGGCAGCTGTGTGGTGGCTGCTGGCAGCCGTGTGCTGGCTGCAGGGGTGGGCCTGGGCGGCTGCCGAGGGCCCCCGAAGCGCACCTACCAGCAGTAGCTCAAGACCCAGGCTGAGCCTCCGATGTGCCCGGGCAGGACACCCAGGAGGCGGGGAGCAGCCCCCGCTGAAGTCCATGGCATGTGCCAGAGGCGAGTCTTGGAGAAAAAACGACAAAGTCCAAACGCTCCAGGCGTGCAGGCCAGGGGTGCGGACCGGGCTGGCCGGGCCGGCGGGAGCTGCGGCTGCCGGGGCTGAGCCGAGTGTTGATGCATGTCGTGAGAACCGGGAAGGGGACAAACCTGTGGCTCCAGGCCGGGTGGGAGTTCCAGTAGGTCGGCCTGACTCTGGAGGTTTTCCCTTGGCATTTCCCCCAATGGCCAAAACGGGGGAAGTCAAAAAAGCACCCCCGGCAGATGTATGCAGGAGGGGCTGGGGGGTGATGGCGAGCGGGCTGTTGGCAGCTGTGTGGTGGCTGCTGGCAGCCGTGTGCTGGCTGCAAGGGTGGGCCTGGGCGGCTGCGGAGGGCCCCCCCGAGTGCACCTACCAGTAGGGGCTGAAGACCCAGGCTGAGCCTCCGATGTGCCCGGGCAGGACACCCAGGAGGCGGGGAGCAGCCCCCGCTGAAGCCCAGGGCAGTTGGCACAGATGGGTCTTTGAGAAAAAACGACAAAGTCCAAACGCTCCAGGCGCTGGCCAGGGGTGCGGACCCGGCTGGCCGGGCCGGCGGGGGCTGCAGCTGCCGGGGTTGAGCCGAGTGTCAGTGCAGGTCCTGAGAACCGGGAAGGGGACAAACCGGTGGCTCCAGGCCGGGTTGGAGTTCCATGAGGTCGGCCTGACTCTGGAGGTTTTCCCCCTGGCTTTTCCCCATAGGCCAAAAGGGGGGAAGTCAAAAAAGCACCCCCAGCAGATGTATGCAGAGTTGGGCTGGGGGGTGACGGAGAGCGGGCTGTTGGCAGCTGTGTGGTGGCTGCTGGCAGCCGTGTGCTGGCTGCAGGGGTGGGCCTGGGCGGCTGCGGAGGGCCCCCTGAGTGCACCTGCCAGCGGTGGCTCAAGACATTGCCTGAGCCTCCGATGTGCCCGGGCAGGACACCCAGGAGGCGGGGAGCAGCCCCCGCTGAGGTCCATGGCATGTGCCAGAGGTGAGTCTTGGAGAAAAAAAACGACAAAGTCCAAACGCTCCAGGCGCCGGGCAGGGTGGCGGACCCGGCTGGCCGGGCTGGCGGGGGCTGCGGCGGCCGGGGCTGAGCCGAGTGTCGATGCATGTCCTGAGAACCGGGAAGGGGACAAACCGGTGGCTCCAGGCCGGGTTGGAGTTCCATGAGGTCGGCCTGACTCTGGAGGTTTTCCCCCTGGCTTTTCCCCATAGGCCAAAAGGGGGGAAGTCAAAAAAGCACCCCCAGCAGATGTATGCAGAGTTGGGCTGGGGGGTGACGGAGAGCGGGCTGTTGGCAGCTGTGTGGTGGCTGCTGGCAGCCGTGTGCTGCTGCAGGGGTGGGCCTGGGCGGCTGCGGAGGGCCCCCGTAGTGCACCTACCAGTAGGGGGCTCGAGACCCAGGCTGAGCCTCCGATGTGCCCGGGCAGGACACCCAGGAGGCGGGGAGCAGCCCCCGCTGAGGTCCATGGCATGTGCCAGAGGTGAGTCTTGGAGAAAAAAAAACGACAAAGTCCAAACGCTCCAGGCGCCGGGCAGGGTGGCGGACCCGGCTGGCCGGGCTGGCGGGGGCTGCGGCGGCCGGGGCTGAGCCGAGTGTCGATGCATGTCCTGAGAACCGGGAAGGGGACAAACCGGTGGCTCCAGGCCGGGTTGGAGTTCCATGAGGTCGGCCTGACTCTGGAGGTTTTCCCCCTGGCTTTTCCCCATAGGCCAAAAGGGGGGAAGTCAAAAAAGCACCCCCAGCAGATGTATGCAGAGTTGGGCTGGGGGGTGACGGAGAGCGGGCTGTTGGCAGCTGTGTGGTGGCTGCTGGCAGCCGTGTGCTGGCTGCAGGGGTGGGCCTGGGCGGCTGCGGAGGGCCCCCTGAGTGCACCTGCCAGCGGTGGCTCAAGACATTGCCTGAGCCTCCGATGTGCCGGGCAGGACACCCAGGAGGCGGGGAGCAGCCCCCGCTGAGGTCCATGGCATGTGCCAGAGGTGAGTCTTGGAGAAAAAAAACGACAAAGTCCAAACGCTCCAGGCGCCGGGCAGGGTGGCGGACCCGGCTGGCCGGGCTGGCGGGGGCTGCGGCGGCCGGGGCTGAGCCGAGTGTCGATGCATGTCCTGAGAACCGGGAAGGGGACAAACCGGTGGCTCCAGGCCGGGTTGGAGTTCCATGAGGTCGGCCTGACTCTGGAGGTTTCCCCCTGGCTTTTCCCCATAGGCCAAAAGGGGGGAAGTCAAAAAAGCACCCCCAGCAGATGTATGCAGAGGGGCTGGTGGGTGATGGATAGTGGGCTGTTGGCAGCTGTGTGGTGGCTGCTGGCAGCCGTGTGCTGGCTGCAGGGGTGGGCCTGGGCGGCTGCGGAGGGCCCCCGTAGTGCACCTACCAGTAGGGGGCTCGAGACCCAGGCTGAGCCTCCGATGTGCCGGGCAGGACACCCAGGAGGCGGGGAGCAGCCCCCGCTGAGGTCCATGGCATGTGCCAGAGGTGAGTCTTGGAGAAAAAAAACGACAAAGTCCAAACGCTCCAGGCGCCGGGCAGGGTGGCGGACCCGGCTGGCCGGGCTGGCGGGGGCTGCGGCGGCGGGGCTGAGCCGAGTGTCGATGCATGTCCTGAGAACCGGGAAGGGGACAAACCGGTGGCTCCAGGCCGGGTTGGAGTTCCATGAGGTCGGCCTGACTCTGGAGGTTTCCCCCCTGGCTTTTCCCCATAGGCCAAAAGGGGGGAAGTCAAAAAAGCACCCCCAGCAGATGTATGCAGAGGGGCTGGTGGGTGATGGATAGTGGGCTGTTGGCAGCTGTGTGGTGGCTGCTGGCAGCCGTGTGCTGGCTGCAGGGGTGGGCCTGGGCGGCTGCGGAGGGCCCCCGTAGTGCACCTACCAGTAGGGGGCTCGAGACCCAGGCTGAGCCTCCGATGTGCCCGGGCAGGACACCCAGGAGGCGGGGAGCAGCCCCCGCTGAAAGCCCAGGGCAGTTGGCAGAGATTGGTCTTTGAGAAAAAATGACAAAGTCCAAACGCTCCAGGCGCTGGTCAGGGGTGCGGACCCGGCTGGCCGGGCCGGCGGGAGCTGCGGCGGCTGGGGAAGAGCCGAGTGTCGATGCATGTCCTGAGAACCGGGAAGGGGGCAAACCAGTAGCTCCAGGCCGGGTTGGAGTTCCATGAGGTCGGCCTGACTCTGGAGGTTTTCCCCTTGGCATTTCCCCATAGGCCAAAACGGGGGAAGTAAAAAAAGCACCCCCAGCAGATGTATGCAGAGTTGGGCTGGGGGGTGATGGGGAGCGGGCTGTTGGCAGCTGTGTGGTGGCTGCTGGCAGCCGTGTGCTGGCTGCAGGGGTGGGCCCCGGGCGGCTGCGGAGGGCCCCCGGAGTGCACCTACCAGTAGGGGCTGAAGACCCAGGCTGAACCTCCGATGTGCCCGGGCAGGACACCCAGGAGGCGGGGAGCAGCCCCCGCTGAAGCCCACGGCAGTTGGCAGAGGCGAGTCTTGGAGAAAAAAAACGACAAAGTCCAAACGCTCCAGGCGAGCCGGCCAGGGGTGCGGACCCGGCTGGCCGGGCCGGCGGGAGCTGCGGCGGCCGGGGCTGAGCCGAGCGTCGACGCATGTCCTGAGAACCGGGAAGGGGACAAACCGGTGGCTCCAGGCCGGGTTGGAGTTCCATGAGGTCGGCCTGACTCTGGAGGTTTTCCCCCTGGCTTTTCTCCATAGGCCAAAACGGGGGGAGGCAAAAAAGCACCCCCAGCAGATGTATGCAGGAGGGGCTGGGGGGTGACGGAGAGCGGGCTGTTGGCAGCTGTGTGGTGGCTGTTGGCAGCTGTGTGGTGGCTGCTGGCAGCCGTTGTGCTGGCTGCAGGGATGGGCCCCGGGCGGCTGCGGAGGGCCCCCAAAGCGCACCTACCAGTAGGGGCTGAAGACCCAGGCTGAGCCTCCGATGTGCCCGGGCAGGACACCCAGGGGGGCGGGGAGCAGCCCCCGCTGAAGTCCATGGCATGTGCCAGAGGCGACTCTTGGAGAAAAAAAACGACAAAGTCCAAACGCTCCAGGCGTGCCGGCCAGGGGTGCGGACCCGGCCGGGCCGGCGAGAGCTGCGGCGGCCGGGGCAGAGCCGCGTGTCGATGCAGGTGGTGAGAACCGGTATGAGGGTAATCCTGGTCGCTCCGGGCCGAGCCAGGGTTCCAGGAGGGCGGAAGGAGCGGGCCCGTTTCCCCTGATAGCGCCGACGGCGGTAAAATAAGGCCTCGCAAAACGTCAGCACGAACACCTTGTCGGGGTATAAGGGAACGAGCGGTGTGCGGTCTTTGACAAAGTGACAGTATTTCTCCAAAAAAAGCACCCCCGGCAGATGCGTGCAGACGGGGCTGGCTGGTGACGGAGAGCGGCGGGCTGTTGGCAGCAGTGTGCTGGCTGCAAGGGGTGGCCGGGGCGGCTGCGGAGGGCCCCCAAAGTGCACCTGCCAGCGGTGGCTCAAGACCCTGGCTGAGCCTCCGATGTCCCCGGGCAGGACCCCAGCAGGCCGGGCACGGACCGCAGCTTGCCCCCTTTGCCGTCCGATGAAGCTCGCACGGTCAGAAAAAGTTTCAAAGTCCCAACGGGGGAGAGAGTGTTGACGGCGAGGGGGCGCTGGCTGCTCCAGGGGCCGGGAGGGAGGCCCTGGAGGTCGGCCTGGGGGTGAGTGGAGCGGCCCCCGTGTGTCCCTGAGCGTCCCCCGGTCTTTGGTCGAGAGGGGGTCTCAGCCGCTAATGTGCCCGCCCGGGTACCTAGGCAGGCCGGCCTGGGGCGAGTGGAGCAGCCCCCGTGTGTCCCTGAGCGTCCCCCGGTCTTTGGTCGAGAGGGGGTCTCAGCCGCTAGTGTGCCCGCCCGGGTACCTAGGGAGGCCGGCCTGGGGCGAGTGGAGCAGCCCCCGTGTGTCCCTGAGTGTCCCCTGGCGTTTGCTGAAGAGGGGGTCTCAGCCGCTAATGTGCCCGCCTGGGTACCTAGGGAGGCCGGCCTGGGGCGAGTGGAGCAGCCCCCGTGTGTCCCCGAGCGCCCCCCGGTCTCTGGTGGAGAGGGGGTCTCAGCCGCTAATGTGCCCGCCTCAGGGAGTCCGGCCTGGGGCGAGTGGAGCAGCCCCCGTGTGTCCCCGAGCGCCCCCCGGTCTCTGGTGGAGAGGGGGTCTCAGCCGCTAATGTGCCCGCCCGGGTACCCAGGGAGGCCGGCCTGGGGCGAGTGGAGCAGCCCCCGTGCGTCCCTGAGCGCCCCCCTGGCGTTTGCTCAAGAGGGGGTCCCAGCCGCCAATATGGCCGCCCGGGTACCCGCGGGGGCCGCCCTGGGGCGAGTGGAGCAGCCCCCGTGTGCCCCTGAGCGCCCCCTGGCGTTCGCTGAAGAGGGGGTCTCAGCCGCCAATATGGCCGCCCGGGTGCCCGGGGGAGCGGCCTGGGGTGGCCCTGTGCAGCCTCCGGGCGCCCCTGAGTGTTTTCCAGTATCTGGCCGAGACACCCCCTGACCCTCCGACTGTGTCCGTTTGGAGCGCCTGGTGCCTGGGCACCCCTGAGTGTTTTTCAGTATCTGGCCGAGACACCCCCTGACCCTCCGACTGTGTCCGTTTTTAGTGCCTGGTGCCTGGGCACAGACCGCGGCAGCTCCCGCTGGCCGCATTGACAGAGTGCTGAAAAAATGACAAAGTCCGAAAATGCCTGAGAACCGGGAAGGGACAAACCGGCGGCTCCAGGCCGAGCCGGAGTTCCAGGAGGTCGGCATGATTTTGCCGGTTTCCCCATAGGAGGTGCCAAGTTGCCAAAATGGGGGAACTCAAAAAAGCACCCCCGCCAGATGTATGTAGGGGGGCTGGATGTCGATGGGGAGTGGGTGCCTGGCAGCAGGGGCCACCCCGCGCAGGTGCCCCGGGGGGCCCGCGGGGGGCCCCCGAAGACACCCCCCCCAGCACTCGCTGAAAAACCCCGTCCGAGCCGCCCGCGCTGCCCGGAGGGAGTCCCGGGAGGCCGGGCACGGCCCGCAGGTCTCTCCCTCTGCCCCCGGTGAGGTTTGCACGGGGGGAAAAGTTTCAAAGTCCCGACGGGGGGCGAGAGACAGTGCGGCGAGGGGTGGCGGGCTGCTCCGCGGACCCGGGGGAAGCCCGGGGAGGGCGGCCTGAGGGCGCGGAGGGCCCCTGAGAGTGCCTACGGGTAGTAGGTGAGAAACCCTGCCTGTACCTCCCACGGGGCCCGGGCAGGGACCCCGGGAGGCCGGGCAGAGCCCGCAGGTCGCCCCCTTCCCGTCCGATGAAGCTCGCACGGTCAGAAAAGTTTCAAAGTCCCAACGGGGGGAGAGTGTTGACGGCGAGGGGGGGTGCAGGCTGCTCCAGGGTCCGGGGGCAGCCCCTGGAGGTCGGCCTGGGGGTGTGGAGGGGCCCCCCTGAGAGCACCCAACAGTAGTTGCTCAAGACCCTGCCTGAGCCTCCGATGTGCCCGGGCATGAACCCCAGGAGGCGGGGAACAGCCGTGGCAGCCCCTGCTGAAGTCCTTGGCAGTTGGCAGAGGCGAGTCTTGGGGAAAAAAACGACAAAGTCCAAACGCTCCAGGCGCCGGCCAGGGGGGCGGACGTGGCTGGCCTGGCCGGCGGGTGCTGCGGCTGCCGGGGCTGAGCCGAGTGTCGATGCATCTCCTGAGAACCGGGAAGGGGACAAACCGGTGGCTCCAGTCCGAGCTGGAGTTCCAGAAGGTCGGCCTGACTCTGGAGGTTTTCCCCCTGGCTTTTCCCCATAGGCCAAAAGGGGGGAAGTCAAAAAGCACCCCCGGCAGATGTATGCAGAAGGGGCTGGGGGGTGACGGAGAGCGGGCTGTTGGCAGCTGCGTGGTGGCTGCAGGGGTGGGGCCTGGGCGGCTGCGGTGGGGCCCCCTGAGTGCACCTGCCCGTGGTGGCTGAAAACCCAGGCTGAGCCTCCGATGTGCCCGGGCAGGACCCCAGGAGGCCGGGCACAGAACGCCGGTTGCCCCCATTGCCGTTTGACGAAGCTTGCACGGTCAGAAAAGTTTCAAAGTCCCAACGGGGAGAGAGTGTTGACGGCGAGGGGGTGCTGGCAGCTCCAGCGGCCGGGGGCAACCGCTGGAGGCTGGGCCCGGACTGCGGCAGCCCCCCTTGCAGTCGAACAAAGTTTGAGGAGACGAGTCATGAAAATGACAAAGTCCAAACGCTCCAGGCGTGCCGTCCAGGGGGGCGGACCAGCTGGTCGGACCGGCGGGAGCTGCGGCGGCCGGGGAAGAGCCGAGTGTCAATGCAGGTCACGAGAACCGGTATGAGGGTAAACCTGGCCGCTCCGGGCCGAGGCACGGTTCCAGGAGGGCGGAAGGAGCGGGCCCGCTTCCCCTGATAGCGCCGACGGCGGTAAAATAAGGCCTCGCAAAACGTCAGCACGAACACCTTGTCGGGGTATAAGGGAACGAGCGGTGTGCGGTCTTTGACAAAGTGACAGTGTTTCTCAAAAAAGCACCCCCGGCAGATGTGTGCAGACGGGGCTGGCTGGTGTGGGAGAGCGGCGGGCTGTTGGCAGCAGTGTGCTGGCTGCAGGGGTGGCCCGGGGCGGCTGCGGAGGGCCCCCAAAGCGCACCTACCAGTGGTGGCTGAAAACCCCCGCTGAGCCTCCGATGTCCCCGGGCAGGACCCCAGGAGGCCGGGCAGAGCCCGCCGCTTGCCCCCTTGCCGTTTGACGAAGCTTGCACGGTCAGAAAAGTTTCAAAGTCCCCACGGGGGGAGAGTGTTGACGGCGAGGAGGTGCTGGCTGCTCCAGGGGCCGGGGGCAACCCCTGGAGGCTGGGCACGGACTGCGGCAGCCCCCCTTGCAGTCGAACAAAGTTTGAGGAGACAAGTCATGAAAATGACAAAGTCCAAACGCTCCAGGCGCCGGCCTGGGGTGCGGACCCGGCTGGCCGGGGCCGGCGGGAGCTGCGGCGGCCGGGGCTGAGCCGAGTGTCAATGCAGGTCCTGAGAACCCGGGAAGGGGGACAAACCGGTGGCTCCAGGCCGGGTTGGAGTTCCAGGAGGTCGGCAGGACTCTGGAGGTTTTCCCCTTGGCATTGTCCCATTGGCCACAATGGGGGAAGTCAAAAAAAGCACCCCCAGCAGATGTATGCAGAGGGGCTGGCGGGTGACGGAGAGCGGGCAGTTGGCAGCTGTGTGGTGGCTGCAGGAGGTGGGCCTGGGCGGCTGCGGAGGGCCCCCAAAGTGCACCTACCAGAAGGGGCCCAAGACCCAGGCTGAGCCTCCGATGTGCCCGGGCAGGACACCCAGGAGGCGGGGAGCAGCCCCCGCTGAGGTCCATGGCATGTGCCAGAGGCGAGTCTTGGAGAAAAACGACAAAGTCCAAACGCTCCAGGCGCCGGGCAGGGTGGCGGACCCGGCTGGCCGGGCCGGCGGGGGCTGCGGCTGCCGGGGCTGAGCCGAGTGTCAATGCATGTCCTGAGAACCGGGAAGGGGACAAACCGGTGGCTCCAGGCCGGGTTGGAGTTCCGGGGGGTCGGCCTGACTCTGGAGGTTTTCCCCCTGGCTTTTCCCCATAGGCCAAAACGGGGGGAGCCAAAAAAGCACCCCCAGCAGATGTATGCAGGAGGGGCTGGGGGGTGACGGAGAGCGGGCTGTTGGCAGCCGTGTGCTGGCTGCAGGGGTGGGCCTGGGCGGCTGCGGAGGGCCCCCTGAGTGCACCTGCCAGCGGTGGCTCAACACCCTGGCTGAGCCTCCGATGTCCCCGGGCAGGACCCCAGGAGGCCGGGCAGAGCCCGCCGCTTGCCCCATTGCCGTTTGACGAAGCTTGCACGGTCAGAAAAGTTTCAAAGTCCCAACGGGGAGAGAGCGTTGACGGCGAGGGGGTGCTGGCTGCTCAGGGGCCGGGACAACCCCTGGAGGCTGGGCACGGACTGCGGCAGCCCCCCTTGCAGTCGGACAAAGTTTGAGGAGACAAGCCATGAAAATGACAAAGTCCAAACGCTCCAGGCGCCGGCCAGGGGGGCGGACCCGGCTGGCTGGGCCGGCGGGGGCTGCGGCTGCCGGGGCTGAGCCGAGTGTCAATGCAGGTCCTGAGAACCGGGAAGGGGACAAACCGGCGGCTCCAGGCCGAGCTCGAGTTCCAGAAGGTCGGCCTGACTCTGGAGGTTTTCCCCCTGGCTTTTCCCCATAGGCCAAAATGGGGGAAGTCAAAAAAGCACCCCCAGCAGATGTATGCAGAGGGGCTGGGGGGTGATGGGGAGCGGGTGTTTGGCAGCAGTGTGCTGGCTGAAGAGGTGTGCCTGGGCGGCTGCGGAGGGCCCCCTGAGTGCACCTGCCAGCGGTGGCTCAAAACCCTGGCTGAGCCTCCGATGTCCCCGGCAGGACCCCAGCAGGCCGGGCACAGACCGCAGCCTGCCCCCCTTGCCGTTTGATGAAGCTTGCACGGTCAGAAAAGTTTCAAAGTCCCAACGGGGAGAGAGTGTTGACGCCGAGGGGGGTGCTGGCTGCTCCGGTGGCAACCCCTGGAGGCTGGGCACAGACTGCGGCAGCCCCCCTTGCAGTCGAACAAAGTTTGAGGAGACAAGTCATGAAAATGACAAAGTCCAAACTGCTCCAGGCGCCGGCCAGGGGGGGCGGACCCGGCTGGCCGGGCCGGCGGGAGCTGCGGCTGACGGGGTTGAGC
This sequence comes from Eleutherodactylus coqui, assembly GCF_035609145.1. Lineage (NCBI taxonomy): Eukaryota > Metazoa > Chordata > Amphibia > Anura > Eleutherodactylidae > Eleutherodactylus > Eleutherodactylus coqui. The sequence continues at coordinate 54,338 of NW_027102449.1, read as the reverse complement.
CGAGTGTCGATGCATGTCACGAGAACCGGCATGAGGGTAAACCTGGCCGCTCCGGGCCGAGGCACGGTTCCAGGAGGGCGGAAGGAGCGGGCCTGTTTTCCCCTGATAGCGCCGACGGCGGTAAAATAAGGCCTCGCAAAACGTCAGCACGAACACCTTGTCGGGGTATAAGGGAACGAGCGGTGTGCGGTCTTTGACAAAGTGACAGTGTGTCTCAAAAAAAGCACCCCCGGCAGATGTGCGCGGACGGGGCTGGCTGGTGACGGAGAGCGGGCTGTTGGCAGCGGTGTGCCGGCTGCAGGGGTGGCCCGGGGCGGCTGCGGAGGGCCCCCTGAGAGCACCTACCAGTAGTTGCTCAACACCCTGGCTGAGCCTCCGATGTCCCCGGGCAGGACCCAGGAGGCCGGGCACAGACCGCCGGTTGCCCCCCCCATTGCCGTTTGATGAAGCTTGCACGGTCAGAAAAGTTTCAAAGTCCCAACGGGGAGAGAGTGCTGACGGTGAGGGGGTGCTGGCTGCTCCAGGGGCCGGGAGGAAGCCCTGGAGGTGGGCCTGGGGGTGTGGAGGGGCCCCCTGAGAGCACCTACCAGCAGTTGCTGAAGACCCTGCCTGAGCCTCCGATATCCCCGGCAGGACCCCAGGAGGCCGGGCACAGACCGCAGCCTGCCCCCTTGCCGTTTGATGAAGCTTGCACGGTCAGAAAAGTTTCAAAGTCCCGACGGGGAGAGAGTGTTGACGGCGAGGGGGTGCTGGCTGCTCCAGGGGCCGGGGGGGGAACCCCTGGAGGCTGGGCACGGACCGCGGCAGCCCCCCTTGCAGTAGAACAAAGTTTGAGGAGACAAGTCATGAAAATGACAAAGTCCAAACTGCTCCAGGCGCCGGCCAGGGGGGCGGACCCGGCTGGCCTGGCCGGCGGGTGCTGCGGCTGCCGGGGCTGAGCCGAGTGTCGATGCATCTCCTGAGAACCGGGAAGGGGACAGACCAGTAGCTCCAGGCCGAGCTGGAGTTCCAGGAGGTCGGCCTGACTCTGGAGGTTTTCCCCCTGGCTTTTCCCCATAGGCCCAAAACGGGGGGAGGCAAAAAAGCACCCCCAGCAGATGTATGCAGAGGGGCTGGGGGGTGATGGAGAGCGGGCTGTTGGCAGCTGTGTGGTGGCTGCAGGGGTGGCCCTGGGCGGCTGAAGAGGGCCCCCTGAGTGCACCTACCAGCAGTAGCTCAAGACCCTGCCTGAGCCTCCGATGTCCCCGGGCAGGACCCCAGGAGGCCGGGCACAGACCGCAGCCTGCCCCCTTGCCGTTTGATGAAGCTTGCACGGTCAGAAAAAGTTTCAAAGTCCCAACGGGGAGAGAGTGTTGACGGCGAGGGGGCGCTGGCTGCTCCAGGGGCCCGGGGCAGCCCCTGGAGGCTGGGCACGGACCGCGGCCGCCCCCCTTGCAGTCGAACAAAGTTTGAGGAGACAAGTCATGAAAATGACAAAGTCCAAACGCTCCAGGCGTGCCGGCCAGGGGTGCGGACCCGGCCGGCCGGGCCGGCGGGGGCTGCGGCTGCCGGGGCTGAGCCGAGTGTCAATGCATGTCCTGAGAACCGGGAAGGGGACAGACCGGTGGCTCTGGGCCGAGCTGGAGTTCCAGGATGTCGGCCTGACTCTGGAGGTTTTCCCCCTGGCTTTTCCCCATAGGCCAAAATGGGGGAAGTCAAAAAAGCACCTCCAGCAGATGTATGCAGAGGGGCTGGCGGGTGACGGAGAGTGGTCTGTTGGCAGCAGTGTGCTGGCTGCATAGGTGTGCATGGGCGTCTGCGTAGGGCCCCCTGAGTGCACCTGCCAGTGGTGGCTGAAAACCCAGGCTGAGCCTCCGATGTGCCCGGGCAGGACCCCAGGAGGCCGGGCACAGACCGCAGCCTGCCCCCTTGCCGTTTGATGAAGCTTGCACGGTCAGAAAAGTTTCAAAGTCCCAACGGGGAGAGAGTGCTGACGGTGAGGGGGGTGCCGGCAGCTCCAGGGGCCGGGGGCAACCCCTGGAGGCTGGGCACGGACTGCGGCAGCCCCCCTGGCAGTCGAACAAGGTTTGAGAGACAAGTCATGAAAATGACAAAGTCCAAACGCTCCAGGCGTGCCGGCCAGGGGAGCGGACCCGGCCGGCCGGGGCGGCGGGAGCTGCAGCTGCCGGGGCGGAGCCGAGTGTCAACGCAGGTGGTGAGAACCGGTATGAGGGTAATCCTGGTCGCTCCGGGCCGAGCCACGGTTCCAGGAGGGCGGAAGGAGCGCGCCTGTTTCACCTGATAGCGCCGACGGCGGTAAAATAAGGCCTCGCAAAACGTCACCACGAACACCTTGTCGGGGTATAAGGGAACGAGCGGTGTGTGGTCCTTGACAAAGTGACAGTATTTCTCAAAAAAGCACCCCCGGCAGATGTGCGCGGACGGGGCTGGCTGGTGATGGAGAGCGGGCTGTTGGCAGCAGTGCGCTGGCTGCAGGGGTGGCCCAGGGCGGCTGCGGAGGGCCCCCAAAGCGCACCTACCGGTGGTGGCTGAAAACCCAGGCTGAGCCTCCGATGTGCCCCGGGCAGGAACCCAGGAGGCCGGGCACAGACCACAGCTTGCCCCCTTGCCGTCCGATGAAGCTTGCACGGTCAGAAAAAGTTTCAAAAGTCCCCACGGAGAGAGAGTGTTGAGGGCGAGGGGGAGCTGGCTGCTCCAGGGGCCGGGGGGCAACCCCTGGAGGCTGGGCACACCCCCTTGCAGTCGAACAAAGTTCGAGGAGACAAGTCATGAAAATGACAAAGTCCAAACGCTCCAGGCGCCGGCCAGGGGGGCGGACCCGGCTGGCCGGGCCTGGCGGGGGCTGCGGCTGCCGGGGCTGAGCCGAGTGTCGATGCATGTCCTGAGAACCGGGAAGGGGACAAACCAGTAGCTCCAGGCCGAGCTGGAGTTCCAGGAGGTCGGCCTGACTCTGGAGGTTTTCCCCCTGGCTTTTCCCATTGGCCAAAATGGGGGAAGTCAAAAAAAGCACCCCCGGCAGATGTATGCAGAGGGGCTGGCTGGTGATGGGGAGCGGGCTGTTGGCAGCGGTGTGCTGGCTGCAGAGGTGTGCATGGGCGGCTGCGGAGGGCCCCCCGAGTGCACCTGCCCGTGGTGGCTGAAAACCCAGGCTGAGCCTCCGATGTGCCCGGGCAGGACCCCAGGAGGCCGGGCACAGAACGCCGGTTGCCCCCTTGCCGTTTGATGAAGCTTGCACGGTCAGAAAAGTTTCAAAGTCCCAACGGGGAGAGAGTGCTGACGGTGAGGGGGGTGCTGGCTGCTCCAGGGGCCGGGAGGGAGGCCCTGGAGGTGGGCCTGGGGGTGTGGCGGGGCCCCCTGAGAGCACCTACCAGCAGTTGCTCAAGACCCTGCCTGAGCCTCCGGTGTTGCAGGGCAGGACACCCATTGGCGGGGAAAAGCAGGTGGCAGCCCCCTGCTGAAGTCCTTGGCAGAGATGAGTCTTTGAAAAAAATGACAAAGTCCAAACTGCTCCAGGCGCCGGTCAGGGGGGCGGACCCGGCTGGCCGGGCCGACGGGAGCTGCGGCGGCTGGGGAAGAGCCGAGTGTCAAGGCATGTCCTGAGAACCGGGAAGGGGGCAAACCAGTAGCTCCAGGCCGGGCTAGGGTTCCAGGAGGTCGGCCTGACTCTGGAGGTTTTCCCCCTGGCTTTTCCCCATAGGCCAACATGGGGGAAGTCAAAAAAGCACCCCCGGCAGATGTATGCAGAGGGGCTGGGGGGTGACGGGGAGCGGGCTGTTGGCAGCAGTGTGCTGGCTGCAGAGGGCCCCCGAGGTGCTGCACCTACCAGTAGTTGCTCAAGACCCCCCATGACCCTCCGGTGTTGCAGGTCAGGACACCCATTGGCGGGGAACAGCAGGTGGCAGCCCCTGCTGAAGTCGTTGGCAGGGATGAGTCTTTGAAAAAACGACAAAGTCCAAACGCTCCAGGCGTGCCGGCCAGGGTGGCGGACCCGGCTGGCTGGGCCGGCGGGAGCTGCGGCTGCCGGGGCTGAGCCGAGTGTCGATGTATGTCGTGAGAACCGGTATGAGGGTAATCCTGGTCGCTCCGGGCCGAGGCACGGTTCCAGGAGGGCGGAAGGAGCGGGCCCGTTTCCCCTGATAGCGCCGACGGCGGTAAATTAGGGCCTCGCAAACGTCAGGACGAACACCTTTTTTGCATATAAGGGAACGAGCGGTGTGCGGTCCTTGACAAAGTGACTATTTCTCAATGTGCTGAGGAGTGGGGACCGCTCAAAGTCAAAGCACCGCGGCCGCCCCTCTGCCACCCTCCCTGGGAGCAGAGTCATCGAGCGCGAGTGTCCCCACTCCGCCTGTCCAGGCCGCGGGGCCGACAGGCTGGCTGGCTGCCCGGGCAGACCCCGCTCTCCGAGCGGCCGGGCCCCAACGTTCGAGAGGTGTAGGAAGCCACCTTGGGGGTGCTGCGGAGGCCCCCCTGACACCGCCTCCAAGCCCTTGCTGAGAGCCCTGTCCTAGCTGCCTGCGCGGGCAGGCGGGACCCCCCAGTAGGCCGTGCACAGCCCGCGGCAGCCACTGCTGAAGCCCAGGGCAGTTGGCAGAGATGAGTCTTTGAGGAAAAACGACAAAGTCCAAACGCTCCAGGCGCCGGCCAGGGGTGCGGACCCGGCTGGACGGGCCGGCGGGAGCTGCGGCGGCTTGGGAAGAGCCGAGTGTCAATGCATGTCCTGAGAACCGGAAAGGGGACAAACTAGTAGCTCCAGGCCGGGATGGAGTTCCAGGAGGTGGGCCTGACTCCGGAGGTTTTCCCCTTGGCATTTTCCCATTGGCCACAATGGGGGAAGTCAAAAAAAGCACCCCCAAGCAGATGTATGCAGAGGGGCTGGCTGGTGATGGGGAGCGGGCTGTTGGCAGCGGTGTGCTGGCTGCAGAGGTGTGCATGGGCGGCTGCGGAGGGCCCCCCGAGTGCACCTGCCCGTGGTGGCTGAAAACCCAGGCTGAGCCTCCGATGTGCCCGGGCAGGACCCCAGGAGGCCGGGCACAGAACGCCGGTTGCCCCCCTTGCCGTTTGATGAAGCTTGCACGGTCAGAAAAGTTTCAAAGTCCCAACGGGGAGAGAGTGCTGACGGTGAGGGGGGTGCTGGCTGCTCCAGGGGCCGGGAGGGAGGCCCTGGAGGTGGGCCTGGGGGTGTGGCGGGGCCCCCTGAGAGCACCTACCAGCAGTTGCTCAAGACCCTGCCTGAGCCTCCGGTGTTGCAGGGCAGGACACCCATTGGCGGGGAAAAGCAGGTGGCAGCCCCTGCTGAAGTCCTTGGCAGAGATGAGTCTTTGAAAAAAATGACAAAGTCCAAACTGCTCCAGGCGCCGGTCAGGGGGGGCGGACCCGGCTGGCCGGGCCGACGGGAGCTGCGGCGGCTGGGGAAGAGCCGAGTGTCAAGGCATGTCCTGAGAACCGGAAGGGGCAAACCAGTAGCTCCAGGCCGGGCTAGGGTTCCAGGAGGTCGGCCTGACTCTGGAGGTTTTCCCCCTGGCTTTTCCCCATAGGCCAACATGGGGGAAGTCAAAAAAGCACCCCCGGCAGATGTATGCAGAGGGGCTGGGGGGTGACGGGGAGCGGGCTGTTGGCAGCAGTGTGCTGGCTGCAGAGGGCCCCCGAGGTGCTGCACCTACCAGTAGTTGCTCAAGACCCCCCATGACCCTCCGGTGTTGCAGGTCAGGACACCCATTGGCGGGGAACAGCAGGTGGCAGCCCCTGCTGAAGTCGTTGGCAGGGATGAGTCTTTGAAAAAACGACAAAGTCCAAACGCTCCAGGCGTGCCGGCCAGGGTGGCGGACCCGGCTGGCTGGGCCGGCGGGAGCTGCGGCTGCCGGGGCTGAGCCGAGTGTCGATGTATGTCGTGAGAACCGGTATGAGGGTAATCCTGGTCGCTCCGGGCCGAGGCACGGTTCCAGGAGGGCGGAAGGAGCGGGCCCGTTTCCCCTGATAGCGCCGACGGCGGTAAATTAGGGCCTCGCAAAACGTCAGGACGAAACACCTTTTTTGCATATAAGGGAACGAGCGGTGTGCGGTCCTTGACAAAGTGACTATTTCTCAATGTGCTGAGGAGTGGGGACCGCTCAAAGTCAAAGCACCGCGGCCGCCCCTCTGCCACCTCCCTGGGAGCAGAGTCATCGAGCGCGAGTGTCCCCACTCCGCCTGTCCAGGCCGCGGGGCCGACAGGCTGGCTGGCTGCCCGGGCAGACCCCGCTCTCCGAGCGGCCGGGCCCCAACGTTCGAGAGGTGTAGGAAGCCACCTTGGGGGTGCTGCGGAGGCCCCCCTGACACCGCCTCCAAGCCCTTGCTGAGAGCCCTGTCCTAGCTGCCTGCGCGGGCAGGCGGGACCCCCCAGTAGGCCGTGCACAGCCCGCGGCAGCCACTGCTGAAGCCCAGGGCAGTTGGCAGAGATGAGTCTTTGAGGAAAAACGACAAAGTCCAAACGCTCCAGGCGCCGGCCAGGGGTGCGGACCCGGCTGGACGGGCCGGCGGGAGCTGCGGCGGCTTGGGAAGAGCCGAGTGTCAATGCATGTCCTGAGAACCGGAAAGGGGACAAACTAGTAGCTCCAGGCCGGGATGGAGTTCCAGGAGGTGGGCCTGACTCCGGAGGTTTTCCCTTGGCATTTTCCCATTGGCCACAATGGGGGAAGTCAAAAAAGCACCCCCAGCAGATGTATGCAGAGGGGCTGGCTGGTGATGGGGAGCGGGCTGTTGGCAGCGGTGTGCTGGCTGCAGAGGTGTGCATGGGCGGCTGCGGAGGGCCCCCTGAGTGCACCTGCCCGTGGTGGCTGAAAACCCAGGCTGAGCCTCCGATGTGCCCGGGCAGGACCCCAGGAGGCCGGGCACAGAACGCCGGTTGCCCCCTTGCCGTTTGACGAAGCTTGCACGGTCAGAAAAGTTTCAAAGTCCCAATGGGGAGAGAGTGGTGACGGCGAGGGGGTGCTGGCTGCTCCAGGGGCCGGGGGCAACCCCTGGAGGCTGGGCACGGACCGCGGCCGCCCCCCTTGCAGTCGGACAATGTCTGAGGAGACAAGTCATGAAAATGACAAAGTCCAAACGCTCCAGGCGTGCCGGCCAGGGGTGCGGACCCGGCTGGCCGGGCCGGCGGGGGCTGCAGCTGCCGGTGCTGAGCCGAGTGTCAGTGCAGGTCCTGAGAACCGGGAAGGGGACAAACCGGTGGCTCCAGGCCGAGCTCTAGTTCCAGGAGGTCGGCCTGACTCTGGAGGTTTTCCCCTTGGCTTTTCCCCATAGGCCAAAAGGGGGGAAGTCAAAAAAGCACCCCCGCCAGATGTATGCAGAAGGGGCTGGCTGGTGATGGGGAGCGGGCTGTTGGCAGCGGTGTGCTGGCTGCAGAGGTGTGCATGGGCGGCTGCGGAGGGCCCCCTGAGTGCACCTGCCCGTGGTGGCTGAAAACCCAGGCTGAGCCTCCGATGTGCCCGGGCAGGACCCCAGGAGGCCGGGCACAGAACGCCGGTTGCCCCCTTGCCGTTTGACGAAGCTTGCACGGTCAGAAAAGTTTCACAGTCCCAACGGGGAGAGAGTGCTGACGGTGAGGGGGTGCTGGCTGCTCCAGGGGCCGGGAGGGAGGCCCTGGATGTGGGCCTGGGGGTGTGGAGGGGCCCCCTGAGAGCACCTACCAGCAGTTGCTCAAGACCCTGCCTGAGCCTCCGGTGTTGCAGGGTAGGACACCCATTGGCGGGGAACAGCAGGTGGCAGCCCCTGCTGAAGTCCTTGGCAGTTGGCAGAGATGAGTCTTGGAGAAAAAAAACGACAAAGTCCAAACTGCTCCGGGCGCCGGTCAGGGGGGCGGACCCGGCTGGCCGGGCCGAGGGGAGCTGCGGCGGCTGGGGAAGAGCCGAGTGTCAAGGCATGTCCTGAGAACCGGGAAGGGGGCAAACCAGTAGCTCCAGGCCGAGCTGGAGTTCCAGGAGGTTGGCCTGACTCTGGAGGTTTTCCCCCTGGCTTTTCCCCATAGGCCAAAATGGGGGAAGTCAAAAAAGCACCCCCGCCAGATGTATGCAGAAGGGGCTGGCTGGTGATGGGGAGCGGGCTGTTGGCAGCAGTGTGCTGGCTGCAGAGGGCCCCCGAGGTGCTGCACCTACCAGTAGTTGCTCAAGACCCCCCCTGACCCTCCGGTGTTGCAGGGCAGGACACCCAGGAGGCGGGGAACAGCCGTGGCAGCCCCTGCTGAATCCCACGGCAGTTGGCAGAGATGAGTCTTTGAGAAAAACGACAAAGTCCAAACGCTCCAGGCGCCGGCCACGGAGGGCGGACCCGGCTGGCCGGGCCGGCGGGAGCTGCGGCGGCTGGGGCTGAGCCGAGTGTCGATGCTTGTCGTGAGAACCGGTATGAGGGTAATCCTGGGCCCTCGGGGCCGAGGCACGGTTCCAGGAAGGCGGAAGGAGCGGGCCTGTTCCCCCTGATAGCGCCGACGGCGGTAAATTAAGGCCTCGCAAAACGTCAGGACGAACACCTTTTTTGCATATAAGGGAACGAGCGGTGTGCGGTCTTTGACAAAGTGACTATTTCTCAGAGTGCTGGGAAGGGAGTGGGGGCCGCTCAAAGTCAAAGCACCGCGGCCGCCCCTCTGCCACCTCCCTGGGAGCAGAGTCATCGAGCGCGAGTGTCCCCACTCCGCCTGTCCAGGCCGCGGGGCCGACAGGCCGGCTGGCTGCCCGGGTAGACCCCGCTCTCCGAGCGGCCGGGCGCCACGTTCAAGAGGTGTACGAAGCCACCTGTGGGGGGTCTGCGGAGGCCCCCCTGAGAGCGCTGATAACCCTGTCCTAGCTGCCTGCGCGGGCAGGCGGGACTCCCCCAGGAGGCCGTGCACAGCCCGCGGCAGCCACTGCTGAAGCCCAGGGCAGTTGGCAGAGATGAGTCTTTGAAAAAACGACAAAGTCCAAACGCTCCAGGCGCCGGCCACGGGGGGCGGACCCGGCTGGCCGGGCCGGCGGGAGCTGCGGCTGCCGGGGCTGAGCCGAGTGTCAATGCATGTCGTGAGAACCGGTATGAGGGTAATCCTGGTCGCTCCGGGCCGAGGCACGGTTCCAGGAGGGCGGAAGGAGCGGGCCCGTTTCCCCTGATAGCGCCGACGGCGGTAAATTAGGGCCTCGCAAAACGTCAGGACGAACACCTTTTTTGCATATAAGGGAACGAGCGGTGTGCGGTCTTTGACAAAGTGACTATTTCTCAATGTGCGGAGTGGGGACCGCTCAAAGTCAAAGCACCGCGGCCGCCCCTCTGCCACCTCCCTGGGAGCAGAGTCATCGAGCGCGAGGGTCCCCACTCCGCCTGTGCAGGCCGCGGGGCCGACAGGCTGGCTGGCTGCCCGGGCGACCCCCCTCCGAGATGCCGGGCCGGGGCAGACTGTGCAAACGCGCGCGGGCGTGTTTTCTTCCCCTGGGGTGGAGCCCTTCCACCCCACGCCGTCCGAGGCCCGTTGGCCTCGGGCGGCCTGCCTCCGAGAGTGGGAGAGAGACGGAGGACGGCGGCCCGCGGCGGCGCGAGGCGTCCCCGTTGCTCCACCACGACTGCCAGCCGGTCGATCCTACCGGTAGCCTGGGCTTGTCTCCGCTCCGCCTGTCCAGGCCGCGGGGCCCACAGGCGGCTTGCCTGGGAAGACCCCGCTCTCACCGAGCGGCCGGGCGCCACGTTCAAGAGGTGTACGAAGCCACCTGTGGGGGGTCTGCGGAGGCCCCCCTGAGAGCGCTGATAACCCTGTCCTAGCTGCCTGCGCGGGCAGGCGGGACCCCCAAGAGGCCGGGCACAGCCCGCGGCAGCCCCCGCCGAAGTCCACGGCAGTTGGCAGAGACGAGTCTTGGAGAGAAAACGACAAAGTCCAGACGCTCCAGGCGCCGGCCAGGGGTGCGGACCCGGCTGGCCGGGCCGGCGGGAGCTGCGGCTGCCGGGGCCGAGCCGAGTGTCGACGCATGTCGTGAGAACCGGTATGAGGGTAATCCTGGGCCCTCGGGGCCGAGCTACGGTTCCATGAAGGCGGAAGGAGCGGGCCTGTTTCCCCTGATAGCGCCGACGACGGTAAAATAAGGGCTCGCAAAACGTCAGGACGAACACCTTTTTTGCATATAAGGGAACGAGCGGTGTGCGGTCTTTGACAAAGTGACTATTTCTCAGAGTGCTGGAGTGGGGACCGCTCAAAGTCAAAGCACCGCGGCCGCCCCTCTGCCACCTCCCTGGGAGCAGAGTCATAGAGCGCAAGTGTCCCCACTCCGCCTGTGCAGGCCGCGGGGCCAACAGGCTGGCTGGCTGGCTGCCCGGGCGACCCCCCTCCGAGATGCCGGGCTGAGGCGTAGGCAGCCGCCTCCATCACCACCACCCAAGGCGAGAGAGTGGGTCAACGGGAGAGCCGTCGCGGCCGGGGGACCCTCGCCGCGCCCATGTCCGGGGAAGGACCACAAGGGCCCTGCTCCCCGGCGCCCCGGCGAGCGGGTTCACCCTCGGCGCGTACGGCTCTCGAGGATGGGGAAGGGACGCGCGTGGGCGTCCCTCCCGTCCCCCGCGGAAGAAGGCGAGCGACTCTGCGCGTCGGGACACCCCGCGGAGCCCCCTGCGGGGGGAGTACTCCGGGGGAGAAGCGTGGCGCAGGGGGTGCAGCCCTTTCCCAGGCCACCGTGCGACGGCGTCGGTGGGGCCGACGCCGAGAGAGAGAACGATCCGGGCTCTCCCGCCTCAGGGCGGCCGAGAGCGGGGCCACGGGCCCCACGTTTGGTGACGGTTTTCCCGAAAGCGAAGGACCCCCGCCTGTCCCCTCGGGCTCCGGCCGATGCGGGCGGTCCAGGGCGGGGATAGGGGACGGCGGCCTGCGGACGACGCGCTTTATCCCCAGAAGGAGCGAGGCATGAGGGGGTGTTCCACCCCCGCCGGCCGGTCTCGCTCCTTCTCCGGGCTACGCCTCGGCGGAGTAAAGACCCCCGGGTCAACGCTCCCGCGTCCGGGTGCCGCCGCGCGTCCCCTTCCCGCGGGGGGTGGATCCCTTCCACCCCTGGCCGTCCGAGGCCCGTGCGCCTCGGGCGGCCTCCCTTCCGAGAGAGGGAGAGAGAGACGGAGGACGGTGGTCCGCGACGGCGCGAGACGTCCAAGTTGTGTTCCCCACGGCGGCTACCCGGTCGATCCCGCCCGCCGGTAGCCTTGGCTTGCCCCCACTCCGCCTGTCCAGGCCGCGTGGCCGACAGGCTGTTTGCCCGGGTAGACCCTGCTCTCACCGAGCGGCCGGGCCCCAACGTTCAAGAGGTGTACGGAAGCCACCTTGGGGTGGAGCCCTTCCACCCCTGGCCGTCCGAGGCCCGTGCGCCTCGGGCGGCCTCCCTTCCGAGAGAGGGAGAGAGAGACGGAGGACGGTGGTCCGCGACGGCGCGAGACGTCCAAGTTGTGTTCCCCACGGCGGCTACCCGGTCGATCCCGCCCGCCGGTAGCCTTGGCTTGCCCCCGCTCCGCCTGTCCAGGCCGCGTGGCCGACGGGCTGTTTGCCCGGGTAGACCCCGCTCTCACCGAGCGGCCGGGCCCCAACGTTCAAGAGGTGTACGGAAGCCACCTTGGGGTGGAGCCCTTCCACCCCTGGCCGTCCGAGGCCCGTGCGCCTCGGGCGGCCTCCCTTCCGAGAGAGGGAGAGAGAGACGGAGGACGGTGGTCCGCGACGGCGCGAGACGTCCAAGTTGTGTTCCCCACGGCGGCTACCCGGTCGATCCCGCCCGCCGGTAGCCTTGGCTTGTCCCCGCTCCGCCTGTCCAGGCCGCGGGGCCGACGGGCTGTCTGCCCGGGTAGACCCCGCTCTCACCGAGCGGCCGGGCCCCAACGTTCAAGAGGTGTACGGAAGCCACCTTGGGGTGGAGCCCTTCCACCCCTGGCCGTCCGAGGCCCGTGCGCCTCGGGCGGCCTCCCTTCCGAGAGAGGGAGAGAGAGACGGAGGACGGTGGTCCGCGACGGCGCGAGACGTCCAAGTTGTGTTCCCCACGGCGGCTACCCGGTCGATCCCGCCCGCCGGTAGCCTTGGCTTGCCCCCACTCCGCCTGTCCAGGCCGCGTGGCCGACAGGCTGTTTGCCCGGGTAGACCCTGCTCTCACCGAGCGGCCGGGCCCCAACGTTCAAGAGGTGTACGGAAGCCACCTTGGGGTGGAGCCCTTCCACCCCTGGCCGTCCGAGGCCCGTGCGCCTCGGGCGGCCTCCCTTCCGAGAGAGGGAGAGAGAGACGGAGGACGGTGGTCCGCGACGGCGCGAGACGTCCAAGTTGTGTTCCCCACGGCGGCTACCCGGTCGATCCCGCCCGCCGGTAGCCTTGGCTTGCCCCCGCTCCGCCTGTCCAGGCCGCGTGGCCGACGGGCTGTTTGCCCGGGTAGACCCCGCTCTCACCGAGCGGCCGGGCCCCAACGTTCAAGAGGTGTACGGAAGCCACCTTGGGGTGGAGCCCTTCCACCCCTGGCCGTCCGAGGCCCGTGCGCCTCGGGCGGCCTCCCTTCCGAGAGAGGGAGAGAGAGACGGAGGACGGTGGTCCGCGACGGCGCGAGACGTCCAAGTTGTGTTCCCCACGGCGGCTACCCGGTCGATCCCGCCCGCCGGTAGCCTTGGCTTGTCCCCGCTCCGCCTGTCCAGGCCGCGGGGCCGACGGGCTGTCTGCCCGGGTAGACCCCGCTCTCACCGAGCGGCCGGGCCCCAACGTTCAAGAGGTGTACGGAAGCCACCTTGGGGTGGAGCCCTTCCACCCCTGGCCGTCCGAGGCCCGTGCGCCTCGGGCGGCCTCCCTTCCGAGAGAGGGAGAGAGAGACGGAGGACGGTGGTCCGCGACGGCGCGAGACGTCCAAGTTGTGTTCCCCACGGCGGCTACCCGGTCGATCCCGCCCGCCGGTAGCCTTGGCTTGTCCCCGCTCCGCCTGTCCAGGCCGCGGGGCCGACGGGCTGTCTGCCCGGGTAGACCCCGCTCTCCGAGCGGCCGGGCCCCAACGTTCAAGAGGTGTACGGAAGCCACCTTGGGGGGGCTGCGGTGCCCCCCTCCCCGAGAGTGCCTCCCAGGCCGAGGGAGCCCGGCGGTCGAGTGTCGTAGGAAAGCGCGTGCCACGGCTGTGTCGGTCACAGGGGCCAGAGGTAGTTTGGGCAACGGCTTAGATCCGTATGAAGCTCATCCTTTCCGGCCTGTTCTGGCGGCGGCTAGGCGTGCGCGCACGGCACGACGCCCCTGGCTCCAGCGATGCGACGGCGCCCCGCACCCCACTCTCCGGGCCGAGCAGAGTGGCCGCTCTCGCTCCTTGGAGCAGAGCCCCCGAGTGCAAGTGTCCCCGCTCCGCCTGTCCAGGCCGCGGGGCCGACAGGCTGTCTGCCCGGGTAGACCCCGCTCTCCGAGCGGCCGGGCGCCACGTTCAAGAGGTGTACGAAGCCACCTTGGGGGGCTGCGGTGCCCCCCGCCCCGAGAGTGCCTCCCAGGCCGAGGGGAGCCTGGCGGTCGAGTGTCGTAGGAAAGCGCGTGCGCGGCTGTGTCGGTCACACGGGCCAGAGTTAGTTTGGGCAACGGCTTAGATCCGTATGCAGCTCAACCTTTCCGGCCTGTTCTGGCGGCGGCTAGGCGCGCGCGAACGTCACGACGCCCCTGGTTCCAGCGAGGCGACGGCGCCCCGCACCCCGCTCTCCGGGCCGTGCAGAGCGGCCGCTCTCGCTCCTTGGAGCAGAGCCCCCGAGCGCAAGAGTCCCCGCTCCGCCTGTCCAGGCCGCGGGGCCGACAGGCTGTCTGCCCGGGTAGACCCCGCTCTCCGAGCGGCCGGGCCCCAACGTTCAAGAGGTGTACGGAAGCCACCTTGGGGGGGCTGCGGTGCCCCCCGCCCCGAGAGTGCCTCCCAGGCCGAGGGAGCCCGGCGGTCGAGTGTCGTAGGAAAGCGCGTGCGCGGCTGTGTCGGTCACACGGGCCAGAGTTAGTTTGGGCAACGGCTTAGATCCGTATGCAGCTCAACCTTTCCGGCCTGTTCTGGCGGCGGCTAGGCGTGCGCGCACGGCACGACGCCCCTGGCTCCAGCGATGCGACGGCGCCCCGCACCCCACTCTCCGGGCCGAGCAGAGTGGCCGCTCTCGCTCCTTGGAGCAGAGCCCCCGAGCGCAAGTGTCCCCGCTCCGCCTGTCCAGGCCGCGGGGCCAACAGGCTGTCTGCCCGGGTAGACCCCGCTCTCCGAGCGGCCGGGCGCCACGTTCAAGAGGTGTACGAAGCCACCTTGGGGGGCTGCGGTGCCCCCCGCCCCGAGAGTGCCTCCCAGGCCGAGGGAGCCCGGCGGTCGAGTGTCGTAGGAAAGCGCGCGCGCGGCTGTGTCACACGGGCCAG
>NW_027102449.1:2500-27500 GCF_035609145.1 Eleutherodactylus coqui | reverse complement strand
CGGGGGAAGTCAAAAAAGCACCCCCGGCAGATGTATGCAGGAGGGGCTGGGGGGTGATGGCGAGCGGGCTGTTGGCAGCTGTGTGGTGGCTGCTGGCAGCCGTGTGCTGGCTGCAAGGGTGGGCCTGGGCGGCTGCGGAGGGCCCCCCCGAGTGCACCTACCAGTAGGGGCTGAAGACCCAGGCTGAGCCTCCGATGTGCCCGGGCAGGACACCCAGGAGGCGGGGAGCAGCCCCCGCTGAAGCCCAGGGCAGTTGGCACAGATGGGTCTTTGAGAAAAAACGACAAAGTCCAAACGCTCCAGGCGCTGGCCAGGGGTGCGGACCCGGCTGGCCGGGCCGGCGGGGGCTGCAGCTGCCGGGGTTGAGCCGAGTGTCAGTGCAGGTCCTGAGAACCGGGAAGGGGACAAACCGGTGGCTCCAGGCCGGGTTGGAGTTCCATGAGGTCGGCCTGACTCTGGAGGTTTCCCCCCTGGCTTTTCCCCATAGGCCAAAAGGGGGGAAGTCAAAAAAGCACCCCCAGCAGATGTATGCAGAGTTGGGCTGGGGGGTGACGGAGAGCGGGCTGTTGGCAGCTGTGTGGTGGCTGCTGGCAGCCGTGTGCTGGCTGCAGGGGTGGGCCTGGGCGGCTGCCGAGGGCCCCCGTAGTGCACCTACCAGCGGTGGTTGAAGACATTGCCTGAGCCTCCGATGTGCCCGGGCAGGACACCCGGGAGGCGGGGAACAGCCCCCGCTGAAGTCCATGGCATGTGCCAGAATCGAGTCTTGGAGAAAAAGTGACAAAGTCCAAACGCTCCAGGCGCCGGCCAGGGCGGTTGACCCCGGCTGGCCGGGCCGGCGGGAGCTGCGGCTGCCGGGGCTGAGCCGAGTGTCGATGCATGTCGTGAGAACCGGGAAGGGGACAAACCTGTGGCTCCAGGCCGGGTTGGAGTTCCAGGAGGTCGGCCTGACTCTGGACGTTTTCCCCTTAGCATTTCCCCATAGGCCAAAACGGGGGAAGTCAAAAAAGCACCCCCGCCAGATGTATGCAGAGTTGGGCTGGGGGGTGACGGGGAGCGGGCTGTTGGCAGCTGTGTGGTGGCTGCAGGGGTGGGCCTGGGCGGCTGCGGAGGGCGCCTTCAGAGTGCACCTACCAGTAGGGGCTCAAGACCCAGGCTGAGCCTCCGATGTGCCCGGGCAGGACACCCAGGAGGCGGGGAGCAGACACCCCCGCTGAAGCCCACGGCAGTTGGCAGAGATGAGTCTTGGAGAAAAAAAACGACAAAGTCCAAACGCTCCAGGCGCTGGCCAGGGGTGCGGACCGGGCCGGCCGGGCCGGCGGGGGCTGCGGCTGCCGGGGCTGAGCCGAGTGTTGATGCATGTCCTGAGAACCGGGAAGGGGACAGACCGGTGGCTCCAGGCCGGGTTGGAGTTCCAGGAGGTCGGCCTGACTCTGGAGGTTTCCCCCCTGGCTTTTCCCCATAGGCCAAAAGGGGGGAAGTCAAAAAAGCACCCCCGCCAGATGTATGCAGAGTTGGGCTGGGGGGTGACGGGGAGCGGGCTGTTGGCAGCTGTGTGGTGGCTGCTGGCAGCCGTGTGCTGGCTGCAGGGGTGGGCCTGGGCGGCTGCCGAGGGCCCCCGTAGTGCACCTACCAGCAGTAGCTCAAGACCCAGGCTGACCCTCCGATGTGCCCGGGCAGGACACCCAGGAGGCGGGGAGCAGCCCCCGCTGAAGCCCACGTCAGTTGGCAGAGACGGGTCTTTGAGAAAAAATGACAAAGTCCAAACGCTCCAGGCGCTGGCCAGGGATGCGGACCGGGCTGGCCGGGCCGGCGGGGGCTGCGGCTGCCGGGGCTGAGCCGAGTGTTGATGCATGTCGTGAGAACCGGGAAGGGGACAAACCTGTGGCTCCAGGCCGGGTGGGAGTTCCAGGAGGTCGGCCTGACTCTGGAGGTTTTCCCCTTAGCTTTTCCCCATAGGCCAAAAGGGGGGAAGTCAAAAAAGCACCCCCAGCAGATGTATGCAGGAGGGGCTGGGGGGTGACGGAGAGCGGGCTGTTGGCAGCTGTGTGGTGGCTGCTGGCAGCCGTGTGCTGGCTGCAGGGGTGGGCCTGGGCGGCTGCCGAGGGCCCCCGAAGCGCACCTACCAGCAGTAGCTCAAGACCCAGGCTGAGCCTCCGATGTGCCCGGGCAGGACACCCAGGAGGCGGGGAGCAGCCCCCGCTGAAGTCCATGGCATGTGCCAGAGGCGAGTCTTGGAGAAAAAACGACAAAGTCCAAACGCTCCAGGCGTGCAGGCCAGGGGTGCGGACCGGGCTGGCCGGGCCGGCGGGAGCTGCGGCTGCCGGGGCTGAGCCGAGTGTTGATGCATGTCGTGAGAACCGGGAAGGGGACAAACCTGTGGCTCCAGGCCGGGTGGGAGTTCCAGTAGGTCGGCCTGACTCTGGAGGTTTTCCCCTTGGCATTTCCCCATTGGCCAAAACGGGGGAAGTCAAAAAAGCACCCCCGGCAGATGTATGCAGGAGGGGCTGGGGGGTGATGGCGAGCGGGCTGTTGGCAGCTGTGTGGTGGCTGCTGGCAGCCGTGTGCTGGCTGCAAGGGTGGGCCTGGGCGGCTGCGGAGGGCCCCCCCGAGTGCACCTACCAGTAGGGGCTGAAGACCCAGGCTGAGCCTCCGATGTGCCCGGGCAGGACACCCAGGAGGCGGGGAGCAGCCCCCGCTGAAGCCCAGGGCAGTTGGCACAGATGGGTCTTTGAGAAAAAACGACAAAGTCCAAACGCTCCAGGCGCTGGCCAGGGGTGCGGACCCGGCTGGCCGGGCCGGCGGGGGCTGCAGCTGCCGGGGTTGAGCCGAGTGTCAGTGCAGGTCCTGAGAACCGGGAAGGGGACAAACCGGTGGCTCCAGGCCGGGTTGGAGTTCCATGAGGTCGGCCTGACTCTGGAGGTTTTCCCCCTGGCTTTTCCCCATAGGCCAAAAGGGGGGAAGTCAAAAAAGCACCCCCAGCAGATGTATGCAGAGTTGGGCTGGGGGGTGACGGAGAGCGGGCTGTTGGCAGCTGTGTGGTGGCTGCTGGCAGCCGTGTGCTGGCTGCAGGGGTGGGCCTGGGCGGCTGCGGAGGGCCCCCTGAGTGCACCTGCCAGCGGTGGCTCAAGACATTGCCTGAGCCTCCGATGTGCCCGGGCAGGACACCCAGGAGGCGGGGAGCAGCCCCCGCTGAGGTCCATGGCATGTGCCAGAGGTGAGTCTTGGAGAAAAAAAACGACAAAGTCCAAACGCTCCAGGCGCCGGGCAGGGTGGCGGACCCGGCTGGCCGGGCTGGCGGGGGCTGCGGCGGCCGGGGCTGAGCCGAGTGTCGATGCATGTCCTGAGAACCGGGAAGGGGACAAACCGGTGGCTCCAGGCCGGGTTGGAGTTCCATGAGGTCGGCCTGACTCTGGAGGTTTCCCCCCTGGCTTTTCCCCATAGGCCAAAAGGGGGGAAGTCAAAAAAGCACCCCCAGCAGATGTATGCAGAGGGGCTGGTGGGTGATGGATAGTGGGCTGTTGGCAGCTGTGTGGTGGCTGCTGGCAGCCGTGTGCTGGCTGCAGGGGTGGGCCTGGGCGGCTGCGGAGGGCCCCCGTAGTGCACCTACCAGTAGGGGGCTCGAGACCCAGGCTGAGCCTCCGATGTGCCCGGGCAGGACACCCAGGAGGCGGGGAGCAGCCCCCGCTGAGGTCCATGGCATGTGCCAGAGGTGAGTCTTGGAGAAAAAAAACGACAAAGTCCAAACGCTCCAGGCGCCGGGCAGGGTGGCGGACCCGGCTGGCCGGGCTGGCGGGGGCTGCGGCGGCCGGGGCTGAGCCGAGTGTCGATGCATGTCCTGAGAACCGGGAAGGGGACAAACCGGTGGCTCCAGGCCGGGTTGGAGTTCCATGAGGTCGGCCTGACTCTGGAGGTTTCCCCCCTGGCTTTTCCCCATTGGCCAAAAGGGGGGAAGTCAAAAAAGCACCCCCAGCAGATGTATGCAGAGGGGCTGGTGGGTGATGGATAGTGGGCTGTTGGCAGCTGTGTGGTGGCTGCTGGCAGCCGTGTGCTGGCTGCAGGGGTGGGCCTGGGCGGCTGCGGAGGGCCCCCGTAGTGCACCTACCAGTAGGGGGCTCGAGACCCAGGCTGAGCCTCCGATGTGCCCGGGCAGGACACCCAGGAGGCGGGGAGCAGCCCCCGCTGAAGCCCAGGGCAGTTGGCAGAGATTGGTCTTTGAGAAAAAATGACAAAGTCCAAACGCTCCAGGCGCTGGTCAGGGGTGCGGACCCGGCTGGCCGGGCCGGCGGGAGCTGCGGCGGCTGGGGAAGAGCCGAGTGTCGATGCATGTCCTGAGAACCGGGAAGGGGGCAAACCAGTAGCTCCAGGCCGGGTTGGAGTTCCATGAGGTCGGCCTGACTCTGGAGGTTTTCCCCTTGGCATTTCCCCATAGGCCAAAACGGGGGAAGTAAAAAAAGCACCCCCAGCAGATGTATGCAGAGTTGGGCTGGGGGGTGATGGGGAGCGGGCTGTTGGCAGCTGTGTGGTGGCTGCTGGCAGCCGTGTGCTGGCTGCAGGGGTGGGCCCCGGGCGGCTGCGGAGGGCCCCCGGAGTGCACCTACCAGTAGGGGCTGAAGACCCAGGCTGAACCTCCGATGTGCCCGGGCAGGACACCCAGGAGGCGGGGAGCAGCCCCCGCTGAAGCCCACGGCAGTTGGCAGAGGCGAGTCTTGGAGAAAAAAACGACAAAGTCCAAACGCTCCAGGCGAGCCGGCCAGGGGTGCGGACCCGGCTGGCCGGGCCGGCGGGAGCTGCGGCGGCCGGGGCTGAGCCGAGCGTCGACGCATGTCCTGAGAACCGGGAAGGGGACAAACCGGTGGCTCCAGGCCGGGTTGGAGTTCCATGAGGTCGGCCTGACTCTGGAGGTTTTCCCCCTGGCTTTTCTCCATAGGCCAAAACGGGGGGAGGCAAAAAAGCACCCCCAGCAGATGTATGCAGGAGGGGCTGGGGGGTGACGGAGAGCGGGCTGTTGGCAGCTGTGTGGTGGCTGTTGGCAGCTGTGTGGTGGCTGCTGGCAGCCGTGTGCTGGCTGCAGGGATGGGCCCCGGGCGGCTGCGGAGGGCCCCCAAAGCGCACCTACCAGTAGGGGCTGAAGACCCAGGCTGAGCCTCCGATGTGCCCGGGCAGGACACCCAGGGGGCGGGGAGCAGCCCCCGCTGAAGTCCATGGCATGTGCCAGAGGCGACTCTTGGAGAAAAAAAACGACAAAGTCCAAACGCTCCAGGCGTGCCGGCCAGGGGTGCGGACCCGGCCGGGCCGGCGAGAGCTGCGGCGGCCGGGGCAGAGCCGCGTGTCGATGCAGGTGGTGAGAACCGGTATGAGGGTAATCCTGGTCGCTCCGGGCCGAGCCAGGGTTCCAGGAGGGCGGAAGGAGCGGGCCCGTTTCCCCTGATAGCGCCGACGACGGTAAAATAAGGCCTCGCAAAACGTCAGCACGAACACCTTGTCGGGGTATAAGGGAACGAGCGGTGTGCGGTCTTTGACAAAGTGACAGTATTTCTCCAAAAAAAGCACCCCCGGCAGATGCGTGCAGACGGGGCTGGCTGGTGACGGAGAGCGGCGGGCTGTTGGCAGCAGTGTGCTGGCTGCAAGGGGTGGCCCGGGGCGGCTGCGGAGGGCCCCCAAAGTGCACCTGCCAGCGGTGGCTCAAGACCCTGGCTGAGCCTCCGATGTCCCCGGGCAGGACCCCAGCAGGCCGGGCACGGACCGCAGCTTGCCCCCTTTGCCGTCCGATGAAGCTCGCACGGTCAGAAAAAGTTTCAAAGTCCCAACGGGGGAGAGAGTGTTGACGGCGAGGGGGCGCTGGCTGCTCCAGGGGCCGGGAGGGAGGCCCTGGAGGTCGGCCTGGGGGTGAGTGGAGCGGCCCCCGTGTGTCCCTGAGCGTCCCCCGGTCTTTGGTCGAGAGGGGGTCTCAGCCGCTAATGTGCCCGCCCGGGTACCTAGGCAGGCCGGCCTGGGGCGAGTGGAGCAGCCCCCGTGTGTCCCTGAGCGTCCCCCGGTCTTTGGTCGAGAGGGGGTCTCAGCCGCTAGTGTGCCCGCCCGGGTACCTAGGGAGGCCGGCCTGGGGCGAGTGGAGCAGCCCCCGTGTGTCCCTGAGTGTCCCCTGGCGTTTGCTGAAGAGGGGGTCTCAGCCGCTAATGTGCCCGCCTGGGTACCTAGGGAGGCCGGCCTGGGGCGAGTGGAGCAGCCCCCGTGTGTCCCCGAGCGCCCCCCGGTCTCTGGTGGAGAGGGGGTCTCAGCCGCTAATGTGCCCGCCTCAGGGAGTCCGGCCTGGGGCGAGTGGAGCAGCCCCCGTGTGTCCCCGAGTGCCCCCCCGGTCTTTGGTGGAGAGGGGGTCTCAGCCGCTAATGTGCCCGCCTCAGGGAGTCCGGCCTGGGGCGAGTGGAGCAGCCCCCGTGTGTCCCTGAGCGTCCCCCGGTCTTTGGTGGAGAGGGGGTCTCAGCCGCTAATGTGCCCGCCTCAGGGAGGCCGGCCTGGGGCGAGTGGAGCAGCCCCCGTGTGTCCCTGAGCGTCCCCCGGTCTCTGGTGGAGAGGGGGCCTCAGCCGCTAATGTGCCCGCCTCAGGGAGGCCGGCCTGGGGCGAGTGGAGCAGCCCCCGTGTGTCCCTGTGTGTCCCCCGGTCTTTGGTGGAGAGGGGGCCTCAGCCGCTAATGTGCCCGCCTCAGGGAGGCCGGCCTGGGGCGAGTGGAGCAGCCCCCGTGTGTCCCTGAGCGTCCCCCGGTCTTTGGTCGAGAGGGGGTCTCAGCCGCTAATGTGCCCGCCTCAGGGAGGCCGGCCTGGGGCGAGTGGAGCAGCCCCCGTGTGTCCCTGAGCGTCCCCCGGTCTTTGGTGGAGAGGGGGCCTCAGCCGCTAATGTGCCCGCCTCAGGGAGGCCGGCCTGGGGCGAGTGGAGCAGCCCCCGTGTGTCCCTGAGCGTCCCCCGGTCTTTGGTCGAGAGGGGGTCTCAGCCGCTAATGTGCCCGCCTCAGGGAGGCCGGCCTGGGGCGAGTGGAGCAGCCCCCGCGTGTCCCTGAGTGTCCCCTGACGTTTGCTGAAGAGGGGGTCTCAGCCGCTAATGTGCCCGCCTCAGGGAGGCCGGCCTGGTGCGAGTGGAGCAGCCCCCGTGTGTCCCTGAGCGCCCCCCGGTCTTTGGTGGAGAGGGGGTCTCAGCCGCTAATGTGCCCGCCCGGGTACCTAGGGAGGCCGGCCTGGGGCGAGTGGAGCAGCCCCCGTGTGTCCCTGAGTGTCCCCCGGTCTTTGGTGGAGAGGGGGTCTCAGCCGCTAATGTGCCCGCCTCAGGGAGTCCGGCCTGGGGCGAGTGGAGCAGCCCCCGTGTATCCCCGAGTGCCCCCCGGTCTTTGGTGGAGAGGGGGTCTCAGCCGCTAATGTGCCCGCCTCAGGGAGTCCGGCCTGGGGCGAGTGGAGCAGCCCCCGTGTGTCCCTGAGCGTCCCCCGGTCATTGGTGGAGAGGGGGTCTCAGCTGCTAATGTGCCCGCCTCAGGGAGGCCGGCCTGGGGCGAGTGGAGCAGCCCCCGTGTGTCCCCGAGCGCCCCCCGGTCTCTGGTGGAGAGGGGGTCTCAGCCGCTAATGTGCCCGCCTCAGGGAGTCCGGCCTGGGGCGAGTGGAGCAGCCCCCGTGTGTCCCCGAGCGCCCCCCGGTCTCTGGTGGAGAGGGGGTCTCAGCCGCTAATGTGCCCGCCTGGGTACCCAGGGAGGCCGGCCTGGGGCGAGTGGAGCAGCCCCCGTGTGTCCCTGAGCGTCCCCCGGTCATTGGTGGAGAGGGGGTCTCAGCTGCTAATGTGCCCGCCTCAGGGAGGCCGGCCTGGGGCGAGTGGAGCAGCCCCCGTGTGTCCCCGAGCGCCCCCCGGTCTCTGGTGGAGAGGGGGTCTCAGCCGCTAATGTGCCCGCCTCAGGGAGTCCGGCCTGGGGCGAGTGGAGCAGCCCCCGTGTGTCCCCGAGCGCCCCCCGGTCTCTGGTGGAGAGGGGGTCTCAGCCGCTAATGTGCCCGCCTCAGGGAGTCCGGCCTGGGGCGAGTGGAGCAGCCCCCGTGTGTCCCCGAGCGCCCCCCGGTCTCTGGTGGAGAGGGGGTCTCAGCCGCTAATGTGCCCGCCCGGGTACCCAGGGAGGCCGGCCTGGGGCGAGTGGAGCAGCCCCCGTGCGTCCCTGAGCGCCCCCCTGGCGTTTGCTCAAGAGGGGGTCCCAGCCGCCAATATGGCCGCCCGGGTACCCGCGGGGGCCGCCCTGGGGCGAGTGGAGCAGCCCCCGTGTGCCCCTGAGCGCCCCCTGGCGTTCGCTGAAGAGGGGGTCTCAGCCGCCAATATGGCCGCCCGGGTGCCCGGGGGAGCGGCCTGGGGTGGCCCTGTGCAGCCTCCGGGCGCCCCTGAGTGTTTTCCAGTATCTGGCCGAGACACCCCCTGACCCTCCGACTGTGTCCGTTTGGAGCGCCTGGTGCCTGGGCACCCCCTGAGTGTTTTTCAGTATCTGGCCGAGACACCCCCTGACCCTCCGACTGTGTCCGTTTTTAGTGCCTGGTGCCTGGGCACAGACCGCGGCAGCTCCCGCTGGCCGCATTGACAGAGTGCTGAAAAAATGACAAAGTCCGAAAATGCCTGAGAACCGGGAAGGGGACAAACCGGCGGCTCCAGGCCGAGCCGGAGTTCCAGGAGGTCGGCATGATTTTGCCGGTTTCCCCATAGGAGGTGCCAAGTTGCCAAAATGGGGGAACTCAAAAAAGCACCCCCGCCAGATGTATGTAGGGGGGCTGGATGGTCGATGGGGAGTGGGTGCCTGGCAGCAGGGGCCACCCCGCGCAGGTGCCCCGGGGGGCCCGCGGGGGGCCCCCGAAGACACCCCCCCCAGCACTCGCTGAAAACCCCGTCCGAGCCGCCCGCGCTGCCCGGAGGGAGTCCCGGGAGGCCGGGCACGGCCCGCAGGTCTCTCCCTCTGCCCCCCGGTGAGGTTTGCACGGGGGGGAAAAGTTTCAAAGTCCCGACGGGGGGCGAGAGACAGTGCGGCGAGGGGTGGCGGGCTGCTCCGCGGACCCGGGGGAAGCCCGGGGAGGGCGGCCTGAGGGCGCGGAGGGCCCCCTGAGAGTGCCTACGGGTAGTAGGTGAGAAACCCTGCCTGTACCTCCCACGGGGCCCGGGCAGGGACCCCGGGAGGCCGGGCAGAGCCCGCAGGTCGCCCCCTTCCCGTCCGATGAAGCTCGCACGGTCAGAAAAGTTTCAAAGTCCCAACGGGGGGAGAGTGTTGACGGCGAGGGGGGTGCAGGCTGCTCCAGGGTCCGGGGGCAGCCCCTGGAGGTCGGCCTGGGGGTGTGGAGGGGCCCCCCTGAGAGCACCCAACAGTAGTTGCTCAAGACCCTGCCTGAGCCTCCGATGTGCCCGGGCATGAACCCCAGGAGGCGGGGAACAGCCGTGGCAGCCCCTGCTGAAGTCCTTGGCAGTTGGCAGAGGCGAGTCTTGGGGAAAAAAACGACAAAGTCCAAACGCTCCAGGCGCCGGCCAGGGGGGCGGACGTGGCTGGCCTGGCCGGCGGGTGCTGCGGCTGCCGGGGCTGAGCCGAGTGTCGATGCATCTCCTGAGAACCGGGAAGGGGACAAACCGGTGGCTCCAGTCCGAGCTGGAGTTCCAGAAGGTCGGCCTGACTCTGGAGGTTTTCCCCCTGGCTTTTCCCCATAGGCCAAAAGGGGGGAAGTCAAAAAAGCACCCCCGGCAGATGTATGCAGAAGGGGCTGGGGGGTGACGGAGAGCGGGCTGTTGGCAGCTGCGTGGTGGCTGCAGGGGTGGGCCTGGGCGGCTGCGGTGGGCCCCCTGAGTGCACCTGCCCGTGGTGGCTGAAAACCCAGGCTGAGCCTCCGATGTGCCCGGGCAGGACCCCAGGAGGCCGGGCACAGAACGCCGGTTGCCCCCCATTGCCGTTTGACGAAGCTTGCACGGTCAGAAAAGTTTCAAAGTCCCAACGGGGAGAGAGTGTTGACGGCGAGGGGGTGCTGGCAGCTCCAGCGGCCGGGGGCAACCGCTGGAGGCTGGGCCCGGACTGCGGCAGCCCCCCTTGCAGTCGAACAAAGTTTGAGGAGACGAGTCATGAAAATGACAAAGTCCAAACGCTCCAGGCGTGCCGTCCAGGGGGGCGGACCCAGCTGGTCGGACCGGCGGGAGCTGCGGCGGCCGGGGAAGAGCCGAGTGTCAATGCAGGTCACGAGAACCGGTATGAGGGTAAACCTGGCCGCTCCGGGCCGAGGCACGGTTCCAGGAGGGCGGAAGGAGCGGGCCCGCTTCCCCTGATAGCGCCGACGGCGGTAAAATAAGGCCTCGCAAAACGTCAGCACGAACACCTTGTCGGGGTATAAGGGAACGAGCGGTGTGCGGTCTTTGACAAAGTGACAGTGTTTCTCAAAAAAGCACCCCCGGCAGATGTGTGCAGACGGGGCTGGCTGGTGTGGGAGAGCGGCGGGCTGTTGGCAGCAGTGTGCTGGCTGCAGGGGTGGCCCGGGGCGGCTGCGGAGGGCCCCCAAAGCGCACCTACCAGTGGTGGCTGAAAACCCCCGCTGAGCCTCCGATGTCCCCGGGCAGGACCCCAGGAGGCCGGGCAGAGCCCGCCGCTTGCCCCCTTGCCGTTTGACGAAGCTTGCACGGTCAGAAAAGTTTCAAAGTCCCCACGGGGGGAGAGTGTTGACGGCGAGGAGGTGCTGGCTGCTCCAGGGGCCGGGGGCAACCCCTGGAGGCTGGGCACGGACTGCGGCAGCCCCCCTTGCAGTCGAACAAAGTTTGAGGAGACAAGTCATGAAAATGACAAAGTCCAAACGCTCCAGGCGCCGGCCTGGGGTGCGGACCCGGCTGGCCGGGGCCGGCGGGAGCTGCGGCGGCCGGGGCTGAGCCGAGTGTCAATGCAGGTCCTGAGAACCGGGAAGGGGACAAACCGGTGGCTCCAGGCCGGGTTGGAGTTCCAGGAGGTCGGCAGGACTCTGGAGGTTTTCCCCTTGGCATTGTCCCATTGGCCACAATGGGGGAAGTCAAAAAAGCACCCCCAGCAGATGTATGCAGAGGGGCTGGCGGGTGACGGAGAGCGGGCAGTTGGCAGCTGTGTGGTGGCTGCAGGAGGTGGGCCTGGGCGGCTGCGGAGGGCCCCCAAAGTGCACCTACCAGAAGGGGCCCAAGACCCAGGCTGAGCCTCCGATGTGCCCGGGCAGGACACCCAGGAGGCGGGGAGCAGCCCCCGCTGAGGTCCATGGCATGTGCCAGAGGCGAGTCTTGGAGAAAAAACGACAAAGTCCAAACGCTCCAGGCGCCGGGCAGGGTGGCGGACCCGGCTGGCCGGGCCGGCGGGGGCTGCGGCTGCCGGGGCTGAGCCGAGTGTCAATGCAGGTCCTGAGAACCGGGAAGGGGACAAACCGGCGGCTCCAGGCCGAGCTCGAGTTCCAGAAGGTCGGCCTGACTCTGGAGGTTTTCCCCCTGGCTTTTCCCCATAGGCCAAAATGGGGGAAGTCAAAAAAGCACCCCCAGCAGATGTATGCAGAGGGGCTGGGGGGTGATGGAGAGCGGGCTGTTGGCAGCCGTGTGCTGGCTGCAGGGGTGGACCTGGGCGGCTGCGGAGGGCCCCCTGAGTGCACCTGCCAGCGGTGGCTCAACACCCTGGCTGAGCCTCCGATGTCCCCGGGCAGGACCCCAGGAGGCCGGGCACAGACCGCAGCCTGCCCCCTTGCCTTTTGACGAAGCTTGCACGGTCAGAAAAAAGTTTCAAAGTCCCGACGGGGAGAGAGTGTTGAGGGCGAGGGGGTGCCGGCTGCTCCAGGGGCCGGGGGCAACCCCTGGAGGCTGGGCACGGACCGCGGCACACCCCCTTGCGGTCGAACAAAGTTTGAGGAGACAAGTCATGAAAATGACAAAGTCCAAACGCTCCAGGCGAGCCGGCCAGGGGTGCGGACCCGGCTGGCCGGGCCGGCGGGAGCTGCGGCTGCCAGGGTTGAGCCGAGTGTCAATGCATGTCCTGAGAACCGGGAAGGGGACAAACCGGTGGCTCCAGGCCGGGTTGGAGTTCCAGGAGGTCGGCCTGACTCTGGAGGTTTTCCCCCCGGCCTTTCCCCTTAGGCCAAAATGGGGGAAGTCAAAAAAGCACCCCCGGCAGATGTGTGCAATGGGCTGGGGGGTGATGGAGAGCGGGCTGTTGGCAGCTGTGTGGCGGCTGCAGGGGTGGGCCTGGGCGGCTGCGGAGGGCCCCCAAAGTGCACCTACAAGTAGGGGCCCAAGACCCAGGCTGAGCCTCCGAAGTTCCCCGGGCAGGACACCCAGGAGGCGGGGAGCAGCCCCCGCTGAAGTCCACGGCATGTGCCAGAGGCGAGTCTTGGAGAAAAAAATGACAAAGTCCAAACGCTCCAGGCGTGCCGGCCAGGGGGGCGGACCTGGCTGGCCGGGCCGGCGGGAGCTGCGGCTGCCGGGGTTGAGCCGAGTGTCGATGCAGGTCCTGAGAACCGGGAAGGGGACAAACCGGTGGCTCCAGGCCGGGTTGGAGTTCCAGGAGGTCGGCAGGACTCTGGAGGTTTTCCCCTTGGCATTGTCCCATTGGCCACAATGGGGGAAGTCAAAAAAGCACCCCCAGCAGATGTATGCAGAGGGGCTGGGGGGTGATGGAGAGCGGGCTGTTGGCAGCCGTGTGCTGGCTGCAGGGGTGGGCATGGGCGGCTGCGGAGGGCCCCCTGAGTGCACCTGCCAGCGGTGGCTCAACACCCTGGCTGAGCCTCCGATGTGCCCCGGCAGGACCCCAGGAGGCCGGGCACAGAACGCCGGCTGCCCCCCCTTGCCGTTTGACGAAGCTTGCGCGGTCAGAAAAGTTTCAAAGTCCCAACGGGGAGAGAGCGTTGACGGCGAGGGGGTGCTGGCTGCTCCAGGGGCCGGGGACAACCCCTGGAGGCTGGGCACGGACTGCGGCAGCCCCCCTTGCAGTCGGACAAAGTTTGAGGAGACGAGTCATGAAAATGACAAAGTCCAAACGCTCCAGGCGCCGGCCAGGGGGGCGGACCCGGCTGGCTGGGCCGGCGGGGGCTGCGGCTGCCGGGGCTGAGCCGAGTGTCAATGCATGTCCTGAGAACCGGGAAGGGGACAAACCAGTAGCTCCAGGCCGAGCTGGAGTTCCAGGAGGTCGGCCTGACTCTGGAGGTTTTCCCCCTGGCTTTTCCCCATAGGCCAAAACGGGGGAAGTCAAAAAAGCACCCCCAGCAGATGTATGCAGAGGGTCTGGCGGGTCATGGGGAGCGGGCTGTTTGGCAGCAGTGTGCTGGCTGCAGAGGTGTGCATGGGCGTCTGCGGAGGGCCCCCTGAGTGCACCTACCAGTGGTGGCTCAAGACCCAGGCTGAGCCTCCGATGTGCCCGGGCAGGACCCCAGGAGGCCGGGCACAGAACGCCGGCTGCCCCCTTGCCGTTTGACGAAGCTTGCACGGTCAGAAAAAAGTTTCAAAGTCCCAACGGGGGGAGAGCGTTGACGGCGAGGGGGCGCTGGCTGCTCCAGGGGCCGGGAGGGAGGCCCTGGAGGTGGGCCTGGGGGTGTGGAGGGGCCCCCTAGGAGCACCCAACAGTAGTCGGTCAAGACCCTGCCCGCGCCTCTGGCGTTGCAGGGCAGGACACCCTGGAGGCTGGGCACGGACCGCCGGTCGCCCCCCATTGTAGTCCAACAAAGTTCGAAGAGACGAATCACGGAAATCACAAGTCCAAAAATCCCTGAGAACCGGGAAGGGGACAGACCGGTGGCTCCAGGCCGGGCTTGAGTTCCATGAGGTCGGCCTGACTCTGGAGGTTTTCCCCTTGGCATTTTCCCATTGGCCAAAATGGGGGAAGTCAAAAAAGCACCCCCGGCAGATGTATGCAGAGGGGCCTGGGGGGGTGACGGGGAGCGGGCTGTTGGCAGCAGTGTGCTGGCTGCAGAGGTGGCCCTGGGCGGCTGCAGAGGGCCCCCTGAGTGCACCTACCAGCAGTTGCTCTTGACCCTGCCTGAGCCTCCGGTGTTGCAGGGCAGGACACCCATTGGCGGGGAACAGCAGGTGGCAGCCCCTGCTGAAGTCGTTGGCAGAGATGAGTCTTTGAAAAAACGACAAAGTCCAAACGCTCCAGGCGTGCCGGCCAGGGTGGCGGACCCGGCTGGCTGGGCCGGTGGGAGCTGCGGCTGCCGGGGCTGAGCCGAGTGTCGATGTATGTCACGAGAACCGGTATGAGGGTGATCCTGGTCGCTCCGGGCCGAGGCACGGTTCCAGGAGGGCGGAAGGAGCGGGCCCGTTTCCCCTGATAGCGCCGACGGCGGTAAATTAAGGCCTCGCAAAACGTCAGGACGAACACCTTTTTTGCATATAAGGGAACGAGCGGTGTGCGGTCCTTGACAAAGTGACTATTTCTCAATGTGCTGAGGAGTGGGGACCGCTCAAAGTCAAAGCACCGCGGCCGCCCCTCTGCCACCTCCCTGGGAGCAGAGTCATCGAGCGCGAGTGTCCCCACTCCGCCTGTCCAGGCCGTGGGGCCGACAGGCCGGCTGGCTGCCCGGGCAGACCCCGCTCTCCGAGCGGCCGGGCCCCAACGTTCGAGAGGTGTAGGAAGCCACCTTGGGGGGCTGCGGAGGCCCCCCTGACACCGCCTCCAAGCCCTTGCTGAGAGCCCTGTCCTAGCTGCCTGCGCGGGCAGGCGGGACCCCCCCCTAGTAGGCCGTGCACAGCCCGCGGCAGCCACTGCTGAAGCCCACGGCAGTTGGCAGAGATGGGTCTTTGAATAAAATGACAAAGTCCAAACGCTCCAGGCGCCGGCCAGGGGGGAGGACCCGGCTGGCCGGGCCGGCGGGAGCTGCGGCGGCTGGTGAAGAGCCGAGTGTCAAGGCATGTCCTGAGAACCGGGAAGGGGGCAAACCAGTAGCTCCAGGCCGGGCTAGGGTTCCAGGAGGTCGGCCTGACTGTGGAGGTTTTCCCCCTGGCTTTTCCCCATAGGCCAAAACGGGGGAAGTCAAAAAAGCACCCCCGGCAGATGTATGCAGAGGGGCTGGCGGGTGATGGGGAGCGGGCTGTTGGCAGCAGTGTGCTGGCTGCAGAGGTGTGCCTGGGCGGCTGCGGAGGGCCCCCTGAGTGCACCTGCCAGCAGTGGCTCAACACCCTGGCTGAGCCTCCGATGTCCCCGGGCAGGACCCCAGGAGGCCGGGCAGAGCCCGCCGCTTGCCCCCTTGCCGTTTGACGAAGCTTGCATGGTCAGAAAAGTTTCAAAGTCCCAACGGTGAGAGAGCGTTGATGGCGAGGGGGTGCTGGCTGCCCCAGGGGCCGGGTGGGAGGCCCTGGGGGTGTGGAGGTGCCCCCTGAGAGCACCCAACAGAAGTTGCTCAAGACCCTGCCTGAGCCTCCGGTGTTGCAGGGAAGGACACCCAGGGGGCGGGGAACAGCCGTGGCAGCCCCCCTTGCAGTTGAACAAAGTTTGAGGAGACAAGTCATGAAAATGACAAAGTCCAAACGCTCCAGGCACCGGGCAGGGTGGCGGACCCGGCTGGCCGGGCCGGCGGGGGCTGCGGCTGCCGGGGCTGAGCCGAGTGTCAATGCAGGTCCTGAGAACCGGGAAGGGGACAAACCGGCGGCTCCAGGCCGAGCTCGAGTTCCAGAAGGTCGGCCTGACTCTGGAGGTTTTCCCCCTGGCTTTTCCCCATAGGCCAAAATGGGGGAAGTCAAAAAAGCACCCCCAGCAGATGTATGCAGAGGGGCTGGGGGGTGATGGGGAGCGGGTGTTTGGCAGCAGTGTGCTGGCTGAAGAGGTGTGCATGGGCGTCTGCGGAGGGCCCCCTGAGTGCACCTGCCAGCGGTGGCTCAAAACCCTGGCTGAGCCTCCGATGTCCCCGGGCAGAACCCCAGGAGGCCGGGCACAGACCGCAGCCTGCCCCCTCGCCGTTTGACGAAGCTTGCACGGTCAGAAAAGTTTCAAAGTCCCAACGGGGAGAGAGTGTTGACGGCGAGGGGGTTACTGGCTGCTCCAGGGGCAACCCCTGGAGGCTGGGCACGGACTGCGGCAGCCCCCCTTGCAGTCGGACAAAGTTTGAGGAGACAAGTCATGAAAATGACAAAGTCCAAACGCTCCAGGCGTGCCGGCCAGGGGTGCGGACCCGGCTGGCCGGGCCGGCGGGGGCTGCGGCGGCTGGGGCTGAGCCGAGTGTCAATGCATGTCCTGAGAACCGGGAAGGGGACAGACCGGTGGCTCCAGTCCGGGTTGGAGTTCCAGGAGGTCGGCCTGACTCTGGAGGTTTTCCCCCTGGCTTTTCCCCATAGGCCAAAACGCGGGGAGGCAAAAAAGCACCCCCAGCAGATGTATGCAATGGGCTGGTGGGTGATGGAGAGCGGGCTGTTGGCAGCTGTGTGGTGGCTGCAGTGGTGGGCCTGGGCGGCTGCGGAGGGCCCCCAAAGTGCACCTACCAGTAGGGGCCCAAGACCCTGGCTGAG
This sequence comes from Eleutherodactylus coqui, assembly GCF_035609145.1. NCBI lineage: Eukaryota > Metazoa > Chordata > Amphibia > Anura > Eleutherodactylidae > Eleutherodactylus > Eleutherodactylus coqui. The sequence goes on along the minus strand of NW_027102449.1, from coordinate 11,041 downwards.
CCTCCGATGTGCCCGGGCAGGACACCCGGGAGGCGGGGAGCAGCCCCCGCTGAGGTCCATGGCATGTGCCAGAGGCGAGTCTTGGAGAAAAAACGACAAAGTCCAAACGCTCCAGGCGCCGGGCAGGGTGGCGGACCCGGGTGGCCGGGCCGGCGGGGGCTGCGGCTGCCGGGGCTGAGCCGAGTGTCAATGCATGTCCTGAGAACCGGGAAGGGGACAAACCGGTGGCTCCAGGCCGGGTTGGAGTTCCAGGGGATCGGCCTGACTCTGGAGGTTTTCCCCCTGGCTTTTCCCCATAGGCCAAAACGGGGGGAGCCAAAAAAGCACCCCCAGCAGATGTATGCAGAGGGGCTGGGGGGTGACAGAGAGCGGGCTGTTGGCAGCTGTCTGGTGGCTGCAGGGGTGGCCCTGGGCGGCTGAAGAGGGCCCCCTGAGTGCACCTACCAGCAGTAGCTCAAGACCCAGGCTGAGCCTCCGATGTCCCCGGGCAGGACCCCAGGAGGCCGGGTAGAGCCCGCAGGTCACCCCCTTGCCGTCCAATGAAGCTTGCACGGTCAGAAAAGTTTCAAAGTCCCAACGGGGAGAGAGTGTTGACGGCGAGGGGGTGCTGGCTGCTCCAGGGGCCGGGGGCAGCCCCTGGAGGTCGGCCTGGGGGTGTGGAGGGGCCCCCCTGAGAGCACCCAACAGTAGTTGCTCAAGACCCTGCCTGAGCCTCCGGTGTGCCCGGGCATGAACCCCAGGAGGCGGGGAACAGCCGTGGCAGCCCCTGCTGAAGTCCTTGGCAGTTGGCAGAGGCGAGTCTTGGGGGAAAAAATGACAAAGTCCAAACGCTCCAGGCGCCGGGCAGGGTGGCGGAACCGGCTGGCCGGGCCGGCGGGGGCCGCGGCTGCCGGGGCTGAGCCGAGTGTCGATGCAGGTCCTGAGAACCGGGAAGGGGACAAACCAGTAGCTCCAGGCCGGGTTGGAGTTCCACGAGGTCGGCATGACTCTGGAGGCTTTCCCCCTGGCATTTTCCCATTGGCCAAAATGGGGGAAGTCAAAAAAGCACCCCCAGCAGATGTATGCAGAGGGGCTGGGGGGTGACGGAGAGCGGGCTGTTGGCAGCTGTGTGGTGGCTGCAGGGGTGGCCCTGGGCGGCTGCAGAGGGCCCCCTGAGTGCACCTATCAGCCGTTGCTCAAGACCCCGCCTGAGCCTCCGGTGTTGCAGGTCAGGACACCCATTGGCGGGGAACAGCAGGTGGCAGCCCATGCTATAGTCGTTGGCAGAGATGAGTCTTGGAGAAAAAACGACAAAGTCCAAACGCTCCAGGCGTGCCGGCCAGGGCGGCGGACCCGGCTGGCTGGGCCGGCGGGAGCTGCGGCTGCCGGGGCTGAGCCGAGTGTCAATGCATGTCGTGAGAACCGGTATGAGGGTAATCCTGGTCGCTCCGGGCCGAGCCCCGGTTCCACGAAGGCGGAAGGAGCGGGCCTGTTTCCCCTGATAGCGCCGACGGCGGTAAAATAAGGCCTCGCAAAACGTCAGCACGAACACCTTGTCGGGGTATAAGGGAACGAGCGGTGTGCGGTCTTTGACAAAGTGACAGTATGTCTCAAAAAAAGCACCCCCCCGCAGATGTGTGCAGACGGGGCTGGCTGGCTGGTTGGTGATGGAGAGCGGCGGGCTGTTGGCAGCAGTTTGCTGGCTGCAGGGGTGGCCCGGGGCGGCTGCGGAGGGCCCCCCAAAGCGCACCTACCAGTAGGGGCTCAAGACCCAGGCTGAGCCTCCGATGTCCCCGGGCAGGACCCCAGCAGGCCGGGCACAGACCGCAGCCTGCCCCCTTGCCGTCCGATGAAGCTTGCACGGTCAGAAAAAGTTTCAAAGTCCCAACGGGGAGAGAGTGTTGACGGCGAGGGGGTGCTGGCTGCCCCAGGGGCCGGGAGGGAGGCCCTGGAGGTGGGCCTGGGGGTGTGGAGGGGCCCCCTGAGAGCACCCAACAGAAGTTGCTCAAGACCCTGCCTGAGCCTCCGGTGTTGCAGGGAAGGACACCCAGGGGGCGGGGAACAGCCGTGGCAGCCCCCCTTGCAGTCGAACAAAGTTTGAGGAGACAAGTCATGAAAATGACAAAGTCCAAACGCTCCAGGCGTGCCGGCCAGGGGGGCGGACCCGGCTGGCTGGGCCGAGGGGAGCTGCGGCGGCTGGGGAAGAGCCGAGTGTCGATGCATGTCCTGAGAACCGGGAAGGGGGCAAACCAGTAGCTCCAGGCCGGGCTAGGGTTCCAGGAGGTCGGCCTGACTCTGGAGGTTTTCCCCCTGGCTTTTCCCCATAGGCCGAAATGGGGGAAGTCAAAAAAGCACCCCCGGCAGATGTATGCAGAGCGGCTGGGGTGTGACGGGGAGCGGGCTGTTGGCAGCAGTGTGCTGGCTGCGGAGGTGTGCCTGGGCGTCTGCGGAGGGCCCCCTGAGTGCACCTGCCAGTAGTCACTCAACACCCAGCCTGAGCCTCCGAAGTGCCCGGGCAGGACCCCAGGAGGCCGGGCAGAGCCCGCCGCTTGCCCCCTTGCCGTTTGACGAAGCTTGCACGGTCAGAAAAGTTTCAAAGTCCCAACGGGGAGAGAGCGTTGACGGCGAGGGGGCGCTGGCTGCTCCAGGGGCCGGGAGGGAGGCCCTGGAGGTGGGCCTGGGGGTGTGGAGGGGCCCCCTGAGAGCACCAACCAGCAGTTGCTCAAGACCCTGCCTGAGCCTCCGGTGTGGCAGGGCAGGACACCCATTGGCGGGGAACAGCAGGTGGCAGCCCCAACTGAAGTCCTTGGCAGCTGGCAGAGATGAGTCTTTGAGAAAAAACGACAAAGTCCAAACGCTCCAGGCGTGCCGGCCAGGGGGGTGGACCCGGCTGGCTGGGCCGAGGGGAGCTGCGGCGGCTGGGGAAGAGCCGAGTGTCGATGCATGTCCTGAGAACCGGGAAGGGGGCAAACCAGTAGCTCCAGGCCGAGCTGGGGTTCCAGGAGGTCGGCCTGACTCTGGAGGTTTTCCCCCTGGCTTTTCCCCATAGGCCAACATGGGGGAAGTCAAAAAAGCACCCCCGGCAGATGTATGCAGAGGGGCTGGATGGTGACGGGGAGCGGGCTGTTGGCAGCAGTGTGCTGGCTGCAGAGGGCCCCCGAGGTGCACCTACCAGCAGTTGCTCAAGACCACGCCTGAGCCTCCGGTGTTGCAGGTCAGGACACCCATTGGCGGGGAACAGCAGGTGGCAGCCCCTGCTGAAGTCGTTGGCAGAGATGAGTCTTTGAGAAAAAAACGACAAAGTCCAAACGCTCCAGGCGCCGGTCCGGGGGGCGGACCCGGCTGGCCGGGCCGAGGGGAGCTGCGGCGGCTGGGGAAGAGCCGAGTGTCGATGCATGTCCTGAGAACCGGGAAGGGGGCAAACCAGTAGCTCCAGGCCGAGCTGGGGTTCCAGGAGGTCGGCATGACTCTGGAGTTTCCCCCCTTGGCTTTTCCCCATAGGCCAAAACGGGGGAAGTCAAAAAAGCACCCCCAGCAGATGTATGCAGATGGGCTGGCTGGTGATGGAGAGCGGGCTGTTGGCAGCCGTGTGCTGGCTGCAGAGGGCCCCCGAGGTGCTGCACCTACCAGTAGTTGCTCAAGACCCCGACTGACCCTCCGGTGTTGCAGGGCAGGACACCCAGGAGGCGGGGAACAGCCGTGGCAGCCCCTGCTGAATCCCACGGCAGTTGGCAGAGATGAGTCTTTGAGGAAAAATGACAAAGTGCAAACGCTCCAGGCGCCGGCCAGGGGGGCGTACCCGGCTGGCCGGGCCGGCGGGAGCTGCGGCTGCCGGGGCTGAGCCGAGTATCCATGCATGTCGTGAGAACCGGTATGAGGGTAAACCTGGTCGTTCGGGGCCGAGCCACGGTTCCGGGAAGGCGGAAGGAGCGGGCCTGTTTGCCCTGATAGCGCCGACGGCGGTAAATTAAGGCCTCGCAAAACGTCAGGACGAACACCTTTTTTGCATATAAGGGAACGAGCGGTGTGCGGTCTTTGACAAAGTGACTATTTCTCAATGTGCTGAGAAGGGAGTGGGGACCGCTCAAAGTCAAAGCACCGCGTCCGCCCCTCTGCCACCTCCCTGGGAGCAGAGTCATCGAGCGCGAGTGTCCCCACTCCGCCTGTCCAGGCCGCGGGGCCGACAGGCTGGCTGGCTGCCCGGGCAGACCCCGCTCTCACCGAGCGGCCGGGCCCAACGTTCAAGAGGTGTACGAAGCCACCTTGGGGGGCTGCGGAGGCCCCCCTGAGAGGGCTGATAACCCCGTCCTAGCTGCCTGCGCGGGCAGGCGGGACCCCCAAGAGGCCGGGCACAGCCCGCGGCAGCCCCCGCCGAAGTCCACGGCAGTTGGCAGAGACGAGTCTCGGAGAGAAAACGACAAAGTCCAGACGCTCCAGGCGCCGGCCAGGGGTGCGGACCCGGCTGGCCGGGCCGGCGGGAGCTGCGGCTGCCGGGGCCGAGCCGAGTGTCGACGCATGTCGTGAGAACCGGTATGAGGGTAATCCTGGGCCCTCGGGGCCGAGCTACGGTTCCATGAAGGCGGAAGGAGCGGGCCTGTTTCCCCTGATAGCGCCGACGACGGTAAAATAAGGGCTCGCAAAACGTCAGGACGAACACCTTTTTTGCATATAAGGGAACGAGCGGTGTGCGGTCTTTGACAAAGTGACTATTTCTCAGAGTGCTGGAGTGGGGACCGCTCAAAGTCAAAGCACCGCGGCCGCCCCTCTGCCACCTCCCTGGGAGCAGAGTCATAGAGCGCAAGTGTCCCCACTCCGCCTGTGCAGGCCGCGGGGCCAACAGGCTGGCTGGCTGGCTGGCTGCCCGGGCGACCCCCCTCCGAGATGCCGGGCTGAGGCGTAGGCAGCCGCCTCCATCACCACCACCCAAGGCGAGAGAGTGGGTCAACGGGAGAGCCGTCGCGGCCGGGGGACCCTCGCCGCGCCCATGTCCGGGGAAGGACCACAAGGGCCCTGCTCCCCGGCGCCCCGGCGAGCGGGTTCACCCTCGGCGCGTACGGCTCTCGAGGATGGGGAAGGGACGCGCGTGGGCGTCCCTCCCGTCCCCCGCGGAAGAAGGCGAGCGACTCTGCGCGTCGGGACACCCCGCGGAGCCCCCTGCGGGGGGAGTACTCCGGGGGAGAAGCGTGGCGCAGGGGGTGCAGCCCTTTCCCAGGCCACCGTGCGACGGCGTCGGTGGGGCCGACGCCGAGAGAGAGAACGATCCGGGCTCTCCCGCCTCAGGGCGGCCGAGAGCGGGGCACGGGCCCCACGTTTGGTGAAGGTTTTCCCGAAAGCGAAGGACCCCCGCCTGTCCCCTCGGGCTCCGGCCGATGCGGGCGGTCCAGGGCGGGGATAGGGGACGGCGGCCTGCGGACGACGCGCTTTATCCCCAGAAGGAGCGAGGCATGAGGGGGTGTTCCACCCCCGCCGGCCGGTCTCGCTCCTTCTCCGGGCTACCCCTCGGCGGAGTAAAGACCCCCGGGTCAACGCTCCCGCGTCCGGGCGCCGGCGCGCGTCCCCTTCCCGCGGGGGGTGGATCCCTTCCACCCCCGGCCGTCCGAGGCCCGTGCGCCTCGGGCGGCCTCCCTTCCGAGAGAGGGAGAGAGAGAGACGGAGGACGGTGGTCCGCGACGGCGCGAGGCGTCCGTGTTGTGTTCCCCACGGCGGCTACCCGGTCGATCCCGCCCGCCGGTAGCCTTGGCTTGCCCCCGTTCCGCCTGTCCAGGCCGCGGGGCCGACGGGCTGTCTGCCCGGGTAGACCCCGCTCTCACCGAGCGGCCGGGCGGCCACGTTCAAGAGGTGTACGAAGCCACCTCGGGGTGGAGCCCTTCCACCCCTGGCCGTCCGAGGCCCGTGCGCCTCGGGCGGCCTCCCTTCCGAGAGAGGGAGAGAGACGGAGGACGGTGGTCCGCGACGGCGCGAGGCGTCCAACTTGTGTTCCCCACGGCGGCTACCCGGTCGATCCCGCCCGCCGGTAACCTTGGCTTGTCCCCACTCCGCCTGTCCAGGCCGCGGGGCCAACAGGCTGTCCGCCCGGGTAGACCCCGCTCTCCGAGCGGCCGGGCGCCACGTTCAAGAGGTGTACGAAGCCACCTTGGGGGGGCTGCGGTGCCCCCCACCCCTGAGAGTGCCTCCCAGGCCGAGGGAGCCCGGCGGTCGAGTGTCGTAGGAAAGCGCGTGCCACGGCTGTGTCGGTCACAGGGGCCAGAGGTAGTTTGGGCAACGGCTTAGATCCGTATGAAGCTCATCCTTTCCGGCCTGTTCTGGCGGCGGCTAGGCGCGCGCGCGCGAATGGCACGACACCCCTGGTTCCAGCGAGGCGACGGCGCCCCGCACCCCACTCTCCGGGCCGAGCAGAGCCCCCGAGCGCAAGAGTCCCCGCTCCGCCTGTCCAGGCCGCGGGGCCAGCAGGCTGTCTGCCCGGGTAGACCCCGCTCTCACCGAGCGGCCGGGCGCCACGTTCAAGAGGTGTACGAAGCCACCTTGGGGTGGAGCCCTTCCACCCCTGGCCGCCCGAGGCCCGTGCGCCTCGGGCGGCCCCCCTTCCGAGAGAGGGAGAGAGACGGAGGACGGTGGTCCGCGACGGTGCGAGGCGTCCAACTTGTGTTCCCCCACGGCGGCTACCCGGTCGATCCCGCCCGCCGGTAGCCTTGGCTTGCCCCCACTCCGCCTGTCCAGGCCGCGGGGCCGACGGGCTGTCTGCCCGGGTAGACCCCGCTCTCCGAGCGGCCGGGCGCCACGTTCAAGAGGTGTACGTAAAGCCACCTTGGGGGGCTGCGGTGCCCCCCGCCCCGAGAGTGCCTCCCATTCCGAGGGGAGCCTGGCGGTCGAGTGTCGTAGGAAAGCGCGTGCGCGGCTGTGTCGGTCACACGGGCCAGAGTTAGTTTGGGCAACGGCTTAGATCCGTATGCAGCTCAACCTTCCCGGCCTGTTCTGGCGGCGGCTAGGCGCGCGCGAACGTCACGACGCCCCAGGTTCCAGCGAGGCGACGGCGCCCCGCACCCCGCTCTCCGGGCCGTGCAGAGCCCCCCCGAGCGCAAGAGCCCCCGCTCCGCCTGTCCAGGCCGCGGGGCCGACAGGCTGTCTGCCCGCGTAGACCCCGCTCTCACCGAGCGGCCGGGCGCCACGTTTAAGAGGTGTACGAAGCCACCTTTGGGGGGGCTGCGGTGGCCCCCTGCCCCGAGAGTGCCTCCCAGGCTGAGGGAGCCCGGCGGTCGAGTGTCGTAGGAAAGCGCGCGCGCGGCTGTGTCACACGGGCCAGAGTTAGTTTGGGCAACGGCTTAGATCCGTATGCAGCTCAACCTTTCCGGCCTGTTCTGGCGGCGGCTAGGCGCGCGCGAACGTCACGCCGCCCCAGGTTCCAGCGAGGCGACGGCGCCCCGCACCCCGCTCTCCGGGCCGTGCAGAGCCCCCACGAGCGCAAGAGCCCCCGCTCCGCCTGTCCAGGCCGCGGGGCCGACAGGCTGTCTGCCCGCGTAGACCCCGCTCTCCGAGCGGCCGGGCGCCACGTTCAAGAGGTGTACGAAGCCACCTTAAGGGGGCTGCGGTGGCCCCCTGCCCCGAGAGTGCCTCCCAGGCTGAGGGAGCCCGGCGGTCGAGTGTCGTGGGAAAGCGCGCGCGCGGCTGTGTCACACGGGCCAGAGTTAGTTTGGGCAACGGCTTAGATCCGTATGCAGCTCAACCTTTCCGGCCTGTTCTGGCGGCGGCTAGGCGCGCGCGCACGTCACGACGCCCCTGGTTCCAGCGAGGCGACGGCGCCCCGCCACCCCACTCTCCGGGCCGAGCAGAGCGTCCGCTCTCGCTCCTTGGAGCAGAGCCCCCGAGCGCAAGAGTCCCCGCTCCCGCCTGTCCAGGCCGCGGGGCCGACAGGCTGTCTGCCCGGGTAGACCCCGCTCTCACCGAGCGGCCGGGCCGCAACGTTCAAGAGGTGTACGAAGCCACCTTGGGGGGGCTGCGGAGCCCCCCCTCCCCATGAGAGCGCCTCACAGGCTTTGCTGATAACCCCGTCCTAGCTGCCTGCGCGGGCAGGCGGGACCCCCAGGAGGCCGCGCATAGCCCGCGGCAGCCACCGCTGAAGTCCACAGCAGTTGGCAGATAGGAGTCTTGGAGAAAAAAACGACAAAGTGCAAACGCTCCAGGCGCCGACCAGGGGCGCGTACCTGGCTGGCCGGGCCGGCGGGAGCTGCGGCTGCTGGAGTTGCACCGAGTGTCGATGCATGTCGTGAGAACCGGTATGAGGTTGAACCTGGGCCCTCGGGGCCGAGGCGCGGTTCCAGGGAGACGGAAGGAGCGGGCGTGTTTCCCCTGATAGCGCCGACGACGGTAAAATAAGGCCTCGCAAAACGTCAGGACGAACACCTTTTTTGCATATAAGGGAACGAGCGGTGTGCGGTCTCTGACCAAGTGAGTATTTCTCAAACTCGAAGCACCCGCGGCGGCCTCCCCTCTGCCGCCACCCCGCACCCTCCTGGGGCAGAGCCACCGAGAGCAAGAGTCCCCCCCGCACTCCGCCTGCGCAGGCCG